>NC_139949.1:35572008-35597008 GCF_963454915.1 Gymnoscopelus microlampas
TCAATGAGACATACTGATTATTCTTCACCATATCATTTAACCACTTTCACCCTGGTGTCCCTATTTTGGGCATGTCTTACAGTATGCAAAAGAATATTTATTTATAAATGAGTATGTTCTTTAAAAATGTACAAGCCGGTGTACAAGCTCAGAACACGGTGCACCTCAACGCATTGTGAGCTTGTAGATCTGCTATTCTCTTCTTTTTAGGGGGGTGTGGGTTAAGTGGTTAAAACTCAATTTCTTGCAAGAACAAAATGACAATGGAGGAATCGGTAACAAAGGGGAGGAAATGTGCAACGGAAATAAAACAATAAAAAAGTATTTTCAGCGGAGCTGCAGCTTGGTGGTTCATCAGTGCAGAGCTAGCTGATCCGAATCTAGTGTCTTTAAAACTCAGGAACTCGGCTTTAAGGAGATTACTGCCTTATCAACTTTTTCTATGAGAACCGTTTCGAAAAAGTGTGTATTTTAGGCACTCTGTGGTGAGAAGCTGTGTGTGTGTGTGTGTGTGTGTGCGCGTGTGCGTGTGCGTGTGTGCGTGCGTGTGTGTCTGCGTTTGTGTGTGTGTGTGTGTGTGTGTGTGTGTGTGTGTGGAGTGAATGGCTTGGCTCCACATCAAAGGCCTCAGCAAGTCTGTGCATTAACGAGGCCTTTTGTTTCCTGCCTCCCAGATTACAACAGGTCTCCCCCCTGTACCACCAATGTGTGTGTGTGTGTGTGTGTGTGTGTGTGTGTGTGTGTGTGTGTGTGTGTGTGTGTGTGTGTGTGTGTGTGTGTGTGTGTGTGTGTGTGTGTGTGTGTGTGTGTGTGTGTGTGTGTGTGTGTGTGTGTGTAGGGCACCGGCTTCGAATGCTATCAATGCATGCCATCCTCCTCTTTATCTGTCTCATCCCAGCCAAGGCAACAGACCTGCAGTAGCGGGTGCAACAGCAGTCATACTATCAAACACAGAGCAGTGGTTCTGACAATTTTTCATGTTAAGGACTCCCAAATTGATCTGTATTTTGACCACGGACCCCCATCTTAAAATATTTTGGACTCCCATAACAAATTTCAGAATTATTCAAAAAATGTTCACAACCTTTCAAAAATAGCAGATCTACAAGATCACAATGTGTCGCATCGAGAAGCGCTGTGAGCTTGTAGTTCGGCTATTTTCAAATCGCCAATGTATCACAACTGTTGAAAAGCTTTCGCACACCCGGTTAAAATGTCTTTGTGACAGGTGCGTGGGTATAGGTGAAGCATACAAGATAAGCAAAACAAGAGCACCCACATCTGTGTTTCTTCTTGTAATACTGTAATTCTGTTTTGTGTAATAATTGGTTGGATTAAATCAAAACAACATTGTGTTATGTTGGTAACTACGCATGGAAATTAGCGACCTTGCTAATCCAGTGTATTGTTTTTTACATCACATCATGTATTGTTCATTAATATGTGCTGTCCTGTCCAAATAAAGTGAAGTACACTGCCAAACTTGCACAGTACAAGGGGTAAACGTCATTAGGCCAGTGGTTCTCAACCCTTTCAGGCCACCACACCTCAAAATAATCATATTTGAACTGGGGACCCTCCACCCTGACAACTTGGAATTGTTGGTGTTGAGGCATTCAACTTGGTTTGACTTGGTTCCACAGATAAACATTGTGAAAATAGCAGATCCGCAAGCTCACAACGACTCGCAACGTGAGGCATTGTGAGCTTGTAGATCGGCTATTTTAATTTTAGCCTTTTTCTTATATTATTAGACAATTTGCCCAATGTTTCACCAGTTTTTATAGTAGTTTGTTGATCACTTTAGATGTAGTAATGGTCTTTTTTCATTTCATTTCTTTCTTTCTTTTTTGGTATTAAAAAGGTCTTAGAAGTCCTTATCATGAATGAGGGGACCCCCCCTGACCCAACCCACAGGTTGAGAACCACTGGGCTCAACGCAACATTTCGGTCACCAGGACCTTCTTCAAGCAACTTGACCTTATTCAGCGTGCTTGAAGAAGGTCTTGGTGACCGAAACGTTGCATCTTGTAGCCTAAGTTTATCCTTTGTACTGTGCAAGTTGGGCAGTGTGTGGGTGCTATATAGCCAATGTATAAAAAAAGGGTTAAAGAAGTAACTTATTATGATGCTATATTAACAATTTTATCTGGGGACCCCCTGGAACCCCCTCAACCCCTGGGGGTCTCCGGACCCCACTTTGAGAACCAGTGAATCATCCAACTTCCACAGTTGCATGTTTTTATTGCTTGTGTTATTTTTTTCATAGAATTCTTATTCTGTCTTACTGTCATTTTTATACTGCCTCTCTCAACCTCTTGAAAGGCGGATGAATGCAAAAAGATACAAGAATCTATCTTCAGCCTATGAAGGAAATGATTTGGGTTTTGAAAAATATAACATGACTTCAATAAGTTGCACTTTAAACCACATTCCTGTCATTTTCTCTATTTCATTTCACAAATGTAACTAGAAAAAGCAATCAGATCATTCCAAAAAACGGATTTAATCAAACCACTTTATTAGCCACTTTCAAACTGGCATCCCTATTTTGGGCATGTCATTATTGGGGAAGTTTTTCAAAGATTTTATATTTTTCTTTAAAAAATTGCAGATCTAAGTATACAATAGGGCTTAAGTGGTTCAGCAACATTCATACTTACAATATCAAGCACTTCCCCATTCATATAAGTTACACAAGTATAACTTTCCAGAATTTACAGAAATGACATATCTGAACCCAGAACGTCTGACCTCAGATGGCCTGATACAGGAGCCTTGTGGTACAAAGTGACGCAGGCGCTTCGGCGTGCTGCTATTTCCAGTCGCTATCAGACCTGCTTTCCACACGCCGGCGTGGGATCATTTAACGTCAGTGCAGACATAGCTGTGCAGGATGCTACTCTGAATGCACTGCATTTACTGCGTAGACGCATAGGTTCACATAATGTGCGCGGAAAGAGATTTGTTCCTTAAGTTAGATGCATCCAACATTAGAGAAAAGTGATTTATATGAAAAATGATGGTATGAATTGGTAGTTGCTTGCTTGACAAAATGAATATACCATTATTATACAAATGTATGTTTTAGAGAAATTGAATGATGATTGAACATCATGTAATTATTTGTTTTTTTCACCCACAAAATGGACTAATGGCACTTTGGAGGTGAACCCCTCCTCATATACTTTCTGGTTAAACGATTGTGTGCTGAATTCAAAGGACATTTACTAGTAGAGTAGATGCTGGCTTGTTTTTGAGACTTTATCGCTATTTTATGAGCTATAATTTATAGAACAGAGTAAAAAGAAATGAAAGAGAGAGACATTAGGGATGGCAGGCATTATTTTGTCGGCTGGACTACAACATTATGGATAAATTAAGGCTTCTGCAAGCCAGGGACTGTAACAAAATCTTGGACGAAGACAGCTATTTCGCCAATTTTAGGCTTTCACTCAAACTCATTTTGGGCAACTTGCTCAAAGGCACATCTATGATAGTTTGATAGTTATTGTTGGATGGTTGAGCATTTCTCAATCACATTCCCCACCATGACTGTTCCAGTCCATCTATAGGGATTTGAATCTGTAACCTTCTCGTCACAATTCTATGGTCAAACATTCGGCAAAGATAGCCAATCTGAAAGCTCACAATGTCATGAGCCTGTAGATCGGCTATCTTCTGCCAAGATATTGGTGAAGAGGGAAATACTGGTGGACCTATTGGATTGAGCCCTGGGGGACCCTGGCCGATTAAAGTATACTGTACATATATGGTATAAGTCAGTAGTTCTCAAAGTGGGTTGAGAGACCCTCAGGGTTCCTTGAGGGGGCTCCAAATGGACCCTAACAAGGTCTGTAACTCTGAAAGTGTACAAATGTACACTACCAGAGTTATGGGGGGTCCTTGAAATTATTAAGTTTGGGAACCACTGGTTTAAGTGATTAAACGTAAGGCTACTGCCAACTAATTAAGATTAACACCATATACTATAAATGATGCACTATGAGAAGTCTGTAAATAATTATGAGAGAAACCCCACCCCTCCCGTCCTATCCTATACCACCACATACAGCTTCAATAAACTTCACATTTACCTCAACTTCGCTGCGCTTCACTTCAGAGAGCATTTGATGCTTTGCGCAGATTAATCCAATATTTCATGGGAGAGACCTACGTAAAGATCAGACTGTCGAAAAGATTTGTTAAGGTTGCGTATTGCCTGGCTGTGTGTTGCCTCGGAGAGAACATGGTTCTGATTGAGGGGAAACTACCAATAAAAAAACGCACACAAGTGGTTCCAGTTAGGAGCTGTTGGCTTGGATGTGGTTTAACCCCAATGAAAGGACATGATTTAATTACTTTGCTGCTTTAATGCGCCTGATGTTTATTTAGAAAACGCACTATATAATCTTTTTTTTAACCGATCGTGTTATTCATCCTTTGTGCCATTAAAATAAAATAAATACTATATATATATATGTGTGTGTGTGTGTGTGTGTGTGTGTGTGTGTGTGTGTGTGTGTGTGTGTGTGTGTGTGTGTGCGTGTGCGTGTGCGTGCGCGTGCGCGTGCGTGTGCGTGTGCGTGTGCGTGTGTGTGTGTGTGTGTGTACTTATATACTATTCTTGCAAGGGCCAAATGTCCACATGAATTTAAGAAATAGAGATTGTGAGGAATGTTTTCCTTTACAACAGAAATGGTTGTTTTATGGTTAAAAAAAAGCAAGCAAGTTCTCACCAGCGATTAAGCAACAGGTCCTATACATTATCACAAAGGAGAGCTCAAGGGTTCTACTGATAATTCTTTGCAATAAAACAATCGATGCACTTTTGGCTACATGCCATGAGCATGCAATGGTGCGCATACCAATTGCAAAAAACAGTGTTAAAGTGTTGCAAGTGTGGTTAGTTAAAGGGATGCTCTGTCACACCTTTACAGGAAATAAAATTCACAACTTCAAATTATTTTGTTCGTTAACAACTGTTCACACGAACAGACTGGCTGGTTATCAGTTTGTGTCTGTTGTCATTTCCTTATTTGGTGTTTCCTTCCACATGATGAGCTCTGACATCACAACAGTAATTAGCATATAGGAGATAAGAGGTGAGTATAAGGACGGATGCAGAGAGTGTGTGAGTCACGTAAACACTGGTCAGATAAGTCAGGATGATAGAAACCTTTATCATCTGATGTCTGACATTACTCACTGAGGGAGCATGACATTACTCACAGGGAGAGAGACAGAGAGAGAGAGAGAAAGAGAGAGAGAGAGAGAGAGAGAGAGAGAGAGAGAGAGAGGGGGGGGCAGAAAGAGAGACAGAGATAGAGAGGGGGGAGAGACAGAAAGAGAGACAGAGAGGGAGACAGAGACAGAGACAGAGAGAGAGAGAGAAAGTGACACCTGTGTTGTCTGATAGAGAGCACATGAGTGGCTGAACCAGTGTTTCCGTAAGTATGTGAAAAAAGGGAAAGTGTGCATTGCTCACAAGAGATAGGAATCAGTGTGTGTGTGTGTGTGTGTGTGTGTGTGTGTGTGTGTGTGTGTGTGTGTGTGTGTGTGTGTGTGTGTGTGTGTGTGTGTGTGTGTGTGTGTGTGTGTGTGTGTGTGTGTGTGTGTGTGAGAGAGAGAAAGAGAAAGAGAGATAAAATACAGGATAGAGACTAGATCCCTATAGCCTTACATGTATTATAACGACTGCAGAGCCCTGAGTGTTAGTGTTAGTTTAACCACTTAAACCCCAGCAGCCGTATTGTGGGGATAGCTTTCGCAGAAAATAGTCGATCGACAAGCTCACAACTTTGTCGATCTGCTATTTTCCCGCGAAAACAGAAAAGACACTAGTATCGAGCCCTGAGGGACTCCGATCAACCATATAGACAGAGTGTAAGTGGTTACATTTTAAAAGTGACTGCATGGACACAGCCTGATGTGGGAAAAAACGACAGAGATCTGCCGTCGAGTGGAGAGACAAATCATGAGGGAAGGGGCCGTCTCTCTGGAAAAAAACAGCTGTCTATATTTAATCAAGGCGAATAAACAAGGAGTTTAAACAACTCATTTATAATTTAGATTTGCATACATTAAAAACGCTCATTTTAATCTTTGTATTAATATGCATGGACGATATTGTATAAATATGCGGCTTTATGCAAATACGAGCCACATTTTCTGTTTGTATTTAATTCTGTTTCCCAGCTGTGGAGCATCATTCTCATTCAAGGCAAGACCGACTTCAGATTAAGTCAAATATTAAGTCACAGCATGGGAGTGTATAAATATTTCTCAATTAAAAAGTCTGAAGACCAGCTATGCCACTGTATCAGCATTAAAAATGCATTGGCATGTGGGAGGGTGTGAGGCAGGGAAGAAGCAAAGTTGCTAGTTTGATAAGACATCAGAACTTCACGTCTACACGTCTTTGAACTGCATTTCTCCCCTCGTCCAATCAAGGAGTTGCAGCAGCAAGCACTTTCTCTGTTTGCCCGTGTGTTGTGGAGATTGCTACAAAATCTGGGGGATGTAACGACCAGCCATAAACATGCTGTGCTCTTTTATTGATGAGCTCACTGAGCGCTCGGATGTTTTTCTCACACAATGTCCTACATTCGCCTGTACTTCTGTCTGGGTTGTTCACTTCTGTATAGCAGGAGTTAAAGTAACGCAAGATTTTTACTGTGTACAGAGATTCTTTCCAATGTGACAGAATGCCTTCATCACACTATGACATGTTAGGTAATCAGGTAATATCACTCAGGTACTATTTTGCATCACACAATGCATTCATTACAGTTGCAGAAAACAAGAAAAAAGAGGAGAGAGATTGGAGAGAGATTCTGAACTATCGGTGGGGTACATTTGAGTCAACAGTGGGTCACAGCATATTTGAATGAGGGTCCCAATAAAGTCTCAGCCTACCTGATTTGAGTTTCAAACTGATGACAACTTTTCACTCTCGGAAGGGGGTTCTTGAATCTAAAGAAACGTTTGGGGAAAAATAAGACAAATACAGGTGTCATAGCAGCAACTAAGAATTAAACACTGGAGGGGCACTAACTAAGCAAACCAAGATAAAAGATAAAACACAATCAAATAAAATGAAATAATTAGCCTACATCGTGGCACTAAATATCTGCACTGGGTCTCTGAATGAGTGGACATGATTAATGTAGGTTCACTATCAATACATATAAATATCTGTCAAAAGACCTAGAACAGTGCGTATAGCGTATCTGGATGAATATATGTACAATATATCAACAGTCTGAGTGAATATACAGTCTCTCAAAAGTTATGCATCTGACAAAGTTCTGCAATGTAGTAGCCTAGTCCATGTGCAAGTGCACAGTGTGTGTGTGTGTGTGTGTGTGTGTGTGTGTGTGTGTGTGTGTGTGTGTGTGTGTGTGTGTGTGTGTGTGTGTGTGTGTGTGTGTGTGTGTGTGTGTGTGTGTGTGTGCAGTCATGCGCGACCACTATTTCCTTTCTCAAATACATGTGATAATCAAGCTGTGTTTTGGAAAGTGCAACAATCCAAGTGCCTAGTTTTAACACGAAACCCTCTTGTATTTGATCAGTAAAAACGTCTTGTACAGCTTGTACATCTGCTATTTTTCAACATGTTTTTAAAAAAAAATCTTGAAGGTGTGAGAACTACTGATTTAGAAGGCATTTGTAGAATTGGCCTTTTCAAGATTTCAAGATTTTATTTTTTATTTTTTAAATGTTCAAAAATAGCAGATGTACGCAGCACGTCACTTCGTGTCGCAATGTAAGCTTGTACATCTGCTATTTTTGATTTTTTTTTTAATCTTGAAAGTGTGAGAACTACTGACTCTGCCTCATATCAGGTCAAGATTTCAAGATTGTTCAAAAATGTTCAAAAATAGCAGATGTACAAGCTTGCAGTGCGTCAATTGCACATCTGCTATTTTTGAACATTTTACAAATAAAACTTGGGAAAAAAGTGTGAGAACTACTGTAGTAGAATCGGCCTCAGGTCTAGCCCCCCCCCCCCTTTGGTGAAGTGAAGTGTTAAAGGTCATGAATAATAATGGCTGCACTGTCCCTTTAAGAGGCAGCCTCGGTGCAGTAGAAACAATCGTACAACCCCCAACAAGTCATTGAATGTGTCAATCAGCCGCTCGGCCCGTTTGATGTCGGAGTCCTCGCCTTGTCTAGGAGCTCAAATGCTCTGTTTGTTGCTGCCGGGGGAACATTAGCCCACAACTCGCTGCTGGGGCCACCAACACCAACCATCGCGTTATAGCAGCGTAACAAGCAACAAAAAAAAAAAGACAAAAACTTTCTTACGATTGTACTTTTTTTCTCGCCCGTCCCCGGGACAGGAGAGAGAACTTTAAAAGAAAGAAGAGGAGATCTTTATTTTAATAGAAAAGTTTCACTTCAAGGAGAGATCAAAGGAGCGCCAGCCAGCGCCAGAGCAAGATTATTACATCCTTTTTTTTGTGTTGTTTTTCTTCTGGGGGTTGTTGTATTAAACATGCCTCAGCTGAGCAGCGGCGGAGGAGACGACCTGGGAGCCAACGATGAGATGATCGCCTTCAAAGACGAGGGGGAGCAGGAGGAGAAGATTCACCAGGAGAACGACGCGTTCACCACGGAGAGAGACCTGGCCGACCTCAAGTCGTCCCTGGTCAACGAGTCGGAGATACATCAAAGTCCGGTAGGTGGCATGCACGGGGGAGAGAGAGAGAGCGAGAGAGAGAGAGAGAGAGAGCGCGCGAGTGTGTGTGTGTGTGTGTGTGTGTGTGTAGGTGAATGAGTGTGTGTTAAAGCTAGCCTTGGATCAAGACTATCATAGATGGATTTGATTGAGTCTGACTTTTGCTTGATCATAGAGATATCTAATATGCAAATTTAAAAATCGATCAAATACATCTATGATAATCTTGATCCAAGGCTATGTTAAAGCAGTGGTTCTTAAAACTTTTACATTTTCAAGGACCCCCTTTAACTATACAAATGTACACTGTCAGAGTTACAGACGTTGTTAGGATCAATTTATAGCCTTGTTCAAGACTATTATATATTATGTTTGTATAGAATTTTCCCAAAACGATATAGGTTCAAGACTGTCATAGATGTTATCGAGTTTTACATTTGCATATCTAAGAAAAAGTCAAATACATCTATGATAGTCGTGACTCGTGATCTAAGGCAATTTAGAACCACGTTCTGTCTATTGACTTTTTGGGGATTTTTTTACATGCTCACAACCACTGTGATAAAAAAAAGGGAAAACGTGTTTATATCTATATTGTTTTAAACATCCTCTCCATTGACAACCATGGATGCGAAACTCGCTCCATCGGTTAATGAATGAATGATGTAGTTGCAAAACTTTGTGTGTTTGTGTTGATTTGTTGTGAAACAAACAACGCACGCTTGTTGTCAAATGTCAGTCAATCCTCCTCATCCTACCTTTTTGCAGGCGGTCAGACGGGGCCATCAGGCCGAACAGAGAGGGGGATACCCGGACAAACACAGTCACAGGGACCACCAGCTGGACGGAGGTAAGAGAGAACTAAACAAGGACGCTTATTTTGGTATATTTATATCTTTAAATGCGAAACGTAAAATGCTCGTCAATTATATCTAAAGTACAGTCCTGCAAAATTCAGCTGCGTTAAATGGTCTGAAGCATGGTTGCCAGAGGTTGTGAGAGAAATCAGCAACCAGGTCTAGAAAAACAAGCTAAAGGAAGCCACACTTTAGATATCATGCATCGGCTATTTGAAAATAGACGATCTACAAGCTCATCGCGAGCAACGATGCGACTTGTTGTGAGCTTGTAGATCAGCTATTTTCCAAAACTCTTGCAATAAAATGTGGAATATTTGAGGGGGGGGATTAAACATTCTAACACAAATGCTCCCCTGGCACAAAACATTTTCATGAAAATATTTGAGAACCACTGGCTCAAATAATAATTTAAAAAATGTGGAAACAAGCCCCAATAAGCAGCTACACTTTAGAAATAAGCCCCAAAAAACCGCAACCCGCAACTAAGTTTTACAAGCAACTTTACAGAAAGACTAGCCCAAAGTCGCTTATAATAAGCGGACATGGCAACACTGATGACTGTTTCACACCCGTAGCCAAGACTAGACTAGCAGCAACTTGTGACCTGACTTTTACAGAAAAGGCTTTAGCTGCCTGCATGTCTACACTTTTAGCCTGTCGGTTCAGTGGCTTCAAACGACCGAACGGACGCGGTGGGGGGCAGTGGTGGAAAAAGTACTCAAATGTTGTATCAATACTGCAATACAGAAATACTCTGTTACAAGTAAATGTCCGGAATTCTAAATTAAAAGCACAAAAGTATTGGTATCAAAATGTACTTAAAGTACCAAAAGTAGAAAGTACTCATTAAGCAGAATTTCACATTTCACATGTTTTCAAATGTATAAAAATCATTTGAAAATAGCTGAAATGTATAGGGTTGAAGTGGTTAATGTATATTTTGTAATCAAAATCTACAAAGTTACTAGTAACTAAAGTTTTCAAATAATTGTAGTGGAGTAAAAGAATATACAATATTTGCCTCTGAGATGTATTGGAGTAGAAGTAAAAGTACTGAAAACTGGAAATACGCCAGTAAAGTAAAAATACCTAAACATTTTAGTTGAGTAAATGTGCTTAGTTACTTTACACCACTGGTGGGGGGATGGATGTTTCTCACACACCACTGACCACTTATAAACTAGTTATAGCTGATCCACTTGTAGAGACCCTGGCCTGTAATAAATAAGAGCTAGCCTTGTGACCATTGTGGTGAAGTGTTATAATAACACTTCATCTACAGGAGATGTCGCTTGTTAAGCCTTGTTAATCTCCCCAGGTGACTGTTGTGAGACTTTTGTTTCAAGTGTGACAGAATGCCACCGAGGTAATGTCAAGTCCCTGGTTGTCTGCAAGTCTGAGACATTAGAGTAAAAAAAAAAACTAAAAACTTAAAAAAAATCCTCTCATTCCAGTATGAGTTTCACCAAGTTAATTTTTTTTAACATTTGAAAAATGTTTGCCAAGTAAAATGTTAAGTATCAATGCACTTGCTGCCAATTTATCCTCTCCTATAATGTCTCTTCTATGTTTTATTTTAAAATGGTTTTGTGTGGTCTCTAATTTTGAGGTCTACACATGATGTTGGTTTGAATGGACAGCACTTCTGTTGTTTTTAAATGTGCTATACAAACAAAGGTGACTAGACTTGACTAATGTTTTTTTTGTATTACTTGCTGCCTGTGTCTCACTGACGGCAGTGTCTAAGCAAGATGGAGGCATGTATAAGACGTACCAGAGCTACCCGTTCCTGATGCTGCCCGACCCCTACCTACAAAACAGCTCAGGGTCACCATCGGTAAGTTCAACTTCAAACTCTGTCTGTCTGTCTGTCTGTCTGTCTGTCTGTCTGTCTGTCTTGCTGGCTGGCTTCATTACACTGGTCACATCACACCGAGTGGTCACAACCCGTCGCGGATGCGATTCACTGTGAGCTTGTAGATCTTCATTTTTTTGTTTAGTCTCCATATCAGATATGAGTATGTTTTTTAGTCCCCGTTTAGAATCCAGCGTTTAGAATCCAGCTCGAGCGTATGCTCAAGCCCAAAGCAGTTGTTGAATTATCATCAGTTCCATACTAGTTAGATGGTTACAGTTTAGCTCTACACAAGCTAAACTGTGAAGTTTTTTTAATATCAAACGATGAAGATAAGGCTGTTGAATGGAATACCACTTTACCACTCAATTATAAATGTAAAATATTTCCCAATAGGCTGAAGTGAAAAGTCAACGTGACGATTACATGGTTCTACACTACAGTTGATCAGTTTTCCTCCTTTAAAAAAAAAAGATACTAAGCAAGGTGTTTCCTCTATTATTTTACTGTAACATGAGACAAGGGTAGTCGTCATGCGATGAAGCAGGTTGAGACTACATTTTGAATCCATGGTGTTTAGAGGGTTGAGTAGTTGGTCGTTTGTCCCCACACCATACTTCACCTCCAGCACTCGCACCACAAAGCGGAACCAGAATAACCCGGCATTTGCCTGGCTCTGTGTTTTAACGCGTGCCTGTAATTTGACACGGCGATAATATGACATGGATGCACAGACTTGCATTGACAACGCACTTAGAATCTGAGATCAATGGGATTACACGGATGTCACTGCAAATCAGCGGAGAACTTTACAAGTGTTCCGAACTGTTCCTCTATTCCTTCCTCCCCCTCTGTCTCATAAAACAAAACAGCACTTAAAATCGAGTGAAGTCGAATAAAGTAGCCACAGATTCATGTGGAAAAAGTAGAATCTTTCTTTTGTTTGAATAGGATGGCTGACGTGCACATCATGATGTGAATATTTTTTTGCACCCTTATGTGTGAATTATAACAGCTTGTCACTCTCTAAATAGAGGCTTTAAGTTTACTGCTCTGCATCAGAAATAACCTGTGGGGAATTTCAAGAGATACAAATTATTAGAAATTTGAGAATGTACTGATATTAGTTGGTATAGCAGACAGCACAGTCATTAGGACCAATAACCAAGCTTAATTGGACAAATTATTTCAGATGGTAATGAGTGATTATATACGATAGTTTGTCACAGTGAATAATCCTGTTTCTAGAAATATGCTGCCATAAAACAGACATTATTAAACAGGGGACATCTTCATACAGAGTGCGTATATGAATGTACCGTTTCACAAATCTATTTTCTGGAGATTAAAATGATAGAGAGGCTTTGAACTTTCTTAGAGCTTTTCAAAATACAGCCGTCTCCATTGATTAAAAAGCAGCCTTTGAAGTTTTTGTTTTTCAGGAGAAAATATCACAATGGCAACTTGCACTTTTAGGGGCCTCCCTTTTCCACTATAAAAGGTGTGTGTGTGTGTGTGTGTGTGTGTGTGTGTGTGTGTGTGTGTGTGTGTGTGTGTGTGTATGTGTGTGTGTGCGTGTGCATGTGTGCGTGCGTGCGTGCGTGCGTGTGCGTGTGCTTGTGTGCGCACGCTTGGAAAAGTGCTTCCACACATTACATGTTAAATGCATGTGGGCTCGTCCACGTTAAGCCTCATTTCTGAGTGCACATCAACGTTTATGTCCCATTGTATTCGCCATGCTGTGCCAAGTACTTATCGCCCCATCCTATAATTTGATGGAGAATACGAGAGAGGGAGTAAGCTCGTATTTACTTAGAAAAGTTCTTTGAAAGTTTACCACCGTAGTCTCCTCATAGTTGTCATTGCATAACATGGCACATCCGGCATGGTGTCAGACAAACAATGTGAGCAAAGCGTAATGGTATGTCTGGCTCATCAATGTGTCTCCACCTCCTTCACCCTCCACTTACAGCAGAACTGTAGTACGTCTGCCTGTTTTATGCTCTGTTTGCTTGACTTTTATTTTCATTCTGTCTTCTTGTCCCTCTCCTCTCCTCTCCTCTCCTCTCCTCTCCTCTCACCCGTCTCCACGGTTGGCGTTATCCTCAACAACCTTGGAGTGCCAACCACAGAGATTCTCAGCGATTTCTTTTCTTTTCATGGCTCCTAGTGTGTTTATGTGTGTGTGTGTGTGTGTGTGTGTGGGGGGGGGGGGGGGGTATACAAGATAAAGAGCACTTTCTTTCCCTCATGTGTCTTGAAGGCTCCACACAATGCTCACTTGTTGCTGCTTCCCTTGTAATTAGGGGTCTGGTAGCAAGGCGGTAGCAGCATATCTGGCCCCAGTCTACCTGCCACTTGAAAGGCCTGAGGTAGGGGTGGTGATTATGGACGGCTGAGCGGAGCGGAGCCGCACTGGGCAGGATGGATAGGGAAACTGCAGGGTTCGTGAGTTCTGACATGGACTGACAGGGCTGTTTAGTGTTGCTCGTGGCTTGTGATGTTTATGCAAGACGAGGTGATGAACAACGAGTTGTTAAAGTGATTGTAACAACAAGAAGAAAAATAAAGGGTCCATTCCTGCCCGCCCGGCCCTCTTATGTCTTTATCTAATACATTTCTATCACGCACGCCTGTCCCTTCGGGGGCCGCTATGTGTTGTTGCCCTCACGTTCCTTACTGCGGCTAGTTGCTTGTTAACATGCAAGGGTTTGTCGGCTTACTTTACTGTTTGAGGCAAAAGGGGGAAATATAAAATATGTCTGTCTCCACTTTTCCTCGCCTCTTGCAGCCACACTAGGCAGATTTATTTCACTTATATCAGCCTTTCTATATTTGTCCTAGTTTTCTGAATGGAATTAATTTAGTTCTTCTTTTTCTTTTGCATTCTCTGCTTTATTGGATACTGACAGTGAGTAGAGACATGAGAGAGAGAGAGAGAGAGAGAGAGAGAGAGAGAGAGAGAGAGAGAGAGAGAGAGAGGGGGAGAGGGGGAGAGAGAGAGGGGGTGGGTGGGTTGATAGAATAATAAGTATATTGTATAAAACCAGTTGAGGCTAAAATCTAAATGAACTAAGTCTGTTTTTGTTCTGCTAAGATTTGCCTGTTCGTTGCCAAATTAAAAGGCCTCAACGAGCAGATTGTCTCATTAAGGGACAACAACACCCCTCCACCCAGACGATTAATCACACTGCCATATTATTGTGTTATTAATGTTAGCAACCCTTCAAAAGAATCTCACATTTGGAAAATAAAACAGCACTTATAATCTCTCTATTCACAAGTCATGTATGTTTGCAGAGGAACAGAACACTTGGGGGAGAGGGGGGGGGGGGGGGGTTCTTTCTTCCTAATCCAAGAGACAGTGATAAAACCCCACTGTAAGATGTCATAGGACATGGAAGTGAACTGTGCCCTTGTTTTATGAATGTAGATGCCATTTGTCCTTTTTCTAGAGAAAGTAGCCAAAGAGAGGCATTTGTGAGCCTCCCAGATGGGCTTGATCTCTCTCAGTTCTTTCTATCCCAGTAAAGCCTTAATCTGTAATGTAAGCTTGTGGTTTGTACAGTGTGTGTTTGTATTTGTTTGCATATGTATGCATGTTGTCTGTCTTCAAGATTCTTCCTACGTGGGGTATGTATGTATATGTATCTGGGCTTTGATGTGTGTGTACTGAATGTATGTATGCGTGTGTGTACACATGTTTATTCACGTCGTTTTTGTTTGTTCCTGAAAATGTATGCCAGATTCGTGACATTTTCCGGTTTGGATGTGCATATTTGTTTTTCTTCAGGTTTGTTGTTTGAAGTGAGTGTATCTATATGTGCGTGTGTGTGTCTGTGCGTGTGTGTGTGTGTGTGTGTGTGTGTGTTCATGAGTAACTAGCACTGGTTTGTGTGTGTACTGCTGTGTATTACCAGGAGACAGTGTTTAAGCTGGGGAGGCCATCCTTGTCATTCCAAGGAACCTCCAACTCCAGCTGAGGTGGGACTGTCACTCCAACGTAGAATAATTCCCTGAATAGAATAATCGATTAAGCACTTATGCATTATTTTGGCAGATCTAAAAACTCAAATCGTGTTGCAATGTGACGCGCTGTGAAGTTGTTGTTATTTTCACTATTTATGACATGTTTCTCCTATTAATTGATTAGTTTAGTAATTTATTGATTATCTTTTATGATCAATTAATCAATCAGTTAACTGTTGCACCTCTAGATCACAGGGACAAACAGAGAAAGAGAACAGAGAATAGGACGAGGAGAGAAAGAGGGATGAGAGAGAAAATGAGGAGTGAAACGAAGAAGTTGCTCTGTGGTGGTTTGTGTTCAAGGGATGTGCCACTTTCACACAGACTCTTTGTCACTGTAGTATTTGGTCTGGTGTTGATTCCTGTCAGTGAGCCTTTTCCGGAGGGACAGCGTTCACTCACTGTCATCGCTAAGAGGGACGGTAGCGCACTGAGTTTGATTTGTAGGTTCATTAGTCGCCACTTAGAATTTATGTCTTTCCATTGAGGCTTAGATTTGTCATGCGGTCACACAACGCGCTCATCAGAATAATGGAAAAAGTGATTCTTTGGACAGCCTCAGACTGTGCTCCGGCACTGATCAGCCAATGATGGAGGCCCAAGGCAAAGGGCCGCTTATCCCAATATTAGGCATGCAAATGCACTGACTGCCACAGCAACCAGAGAAACGCTCTGATGTGGAGGCTGAGGTCAAACGAAGACATGACACACTCTCTCCAGTTGTGATCTCACATGGCAACGGCGTATCGATACAGGATGTAACCCGACTGTCTGAAGCGGCCAACCTGACTGAACTGTATCCATTGTCTTGGGTCAATTGGTTTTATGTGTCCGAGGAAGTCCCATGTTTGTTATCACCCCAGACCCGTTGCGCTGTATGGAGGTCGCCGGTTCAACTGGAGTACAGTACTCCAAGTTAGGACATTATTGAGAGTGCATGGAAATGTAGGACTACA
This sequence comes from Gymnoscopelus microlampas, assembly GCF_963454915.1. Classification (NCBI taxonomy): domain Eukaryota; kingdom Metazoa; phylum Chordata; class Actinopteri; order Myctophiformes; family Myctophidae; genus Gymnoscopelus; species Gymnoscopelus microlampas. The sequence continues at coordinate 35,588,392 of NC_139949.1, forward strand.
CTTCGCCATGTCTCACTGCACAATGACGTTTTTGTCGAGCAGCATGGCCACGCGATGATGCCTTAAATCATTGTTTCATTGAAGGACTTACGGGTTATAGTGTCTCACAAAAAAAAAGAAACGGTTCCGTTTGAGTGCCATCTTATGAACATGGGGAATTCCTGCAGTAATGAAGTTTCATTTCCAGGAAAGGGAGTAAAGAGATGGTTCAACATTTGTGAAAGGTCACAGTGTTTGAGACATCTCAGTGATTATTTATGAATCTATTATTATTAGCCGTGACCAGGTTGGTTAATTTTTGGTGTCTACTGCAGCACGCACACCTTTTTTACCCCAGTCTCATGCGGAGAATCTCTTCTCTTCTCTTCTCTTCTCTTCTCTTCTCTTCTCTTCTCTTCTCTTCTCTTCTCTTCTCTTCTCTTCTCTTCTCTTCTCTTCTCTTCTCTTCTCTTCTCTTCTCTTCTCTTCTCTTCTCTTCTCTTCTCTCCTCTCCTCTCCTCTCCTCTCCTCTGTTTTCACTCAGAATACACAGCCAGTCCTCTATCAAAGGGAGTGCCTGCGTGTGTGTGTGTACAATATGTCTTAAGTCTGAAGGATCTTGCCACTTACTTGTCTTTCATTGTGCTGCAGTGTTGACAAGGGGGTTGTTCATCCAGCCCCCCCTAGTCCCTGGGTAAACAATGGCAGCAACACAGGCTTAGGGCTTCCTAATCCCCTCCCTTCATACCGACACCAGGGGCTGTGGGGCCTAGGCAGTGCCGGGGCCCTCATTCCGTCTCTGACTGCCTCCGATAAGAAGCGGGCCCCTGGATTTACGGGGGCCTAAAAGGAGAAAAGCGGCTTTCGGCCACGCTGGCCAACACCACTGTTGTCGGATGACAACCGCGTTACATCCGAGCATTTGAGCTTTTTTTCTAGGTTCAAAATAGTCTTGTATGTCAAACACTGCAGCAGTGAAATTATACATATCTCCTAGGCCGCCCCCAGATTTACTCAATGAGTAAAAGGATTATGTAAGATTTAATTTAGGATTCAGTGCAGTCTAATAGAGACCGTACAATGTGACAGTAGCAATCTGCTCCAAGAAAAGGGAGACTTTGAATTCTCCATTGTTGTGCAAAGTGTAAATGGAGATTACGGCAGATTAAGTGTGAGATTACTGATTGACATGAGGTGGTTGATCAGTGAAATACCATTTTGCAGCTGTCAGCCAAACATGGGGATGACAGTTGTATGCATTGTGCGCATAATCTGACCTTGAGAAGTCAGAGACAAAATTCTAAGGAGACTAAAATGGTTGTTGTTCATGCCGTGACGGAGAGGAAACAATCACATGAATAGTGTTGTAGTAAACCGTTCATCCTTCACATGGGAGGATTACCCACAACACTTAGAATAATCTTGGATAGCAGTGTCTCAAGACAAATCTTTCATTCATTATTCTAGACTATATTGAAAATATGAATAATAGAGCCGTATGCCTTATTGACTGTTCATTGACGGCTTGAAGAAATAACTGCAAATATTTTTTTGACCTGTACAGTATGGGCGGATTCCCTCATAGTTGAATAATCAATTAATCGGTCGGTTTGGTCTTAGTCGACCAAGACTTTATTAGTTGATTAGTCAATTTGTTGATCTTTTTGTGTTTTATTTCCATGCTGAATGAAATCTTTCTTGAAAAATGGTGAGCACATCTCTTGTAATGTCTAGATATATCCCTTTTTATTAATAGCCAGTAGCCATTGTGAAATCAACATTAGAATGTTCAGTCCTCAACCTCACCAACCTGAACCGGCTGGTCACTGCATGATTGTATGCAGGAAACTCAATTTTACAGATTTGTCTAGAACTAATTAAGTACTAATAATCGATTAATAGATTAGTGGGCAAATTTCCTAGTTTACTATTAGTCTTTGGTCAAGGGCTTTTGATATATCGCCCTATGTTTGCCCTAAACACTGTGGCAGTCAGCGTGTGCCCATTTGGCACCTTGGTGTGCTAAAAACAAACCATAAGTAGTACTTTTACTTTTTAGCCCAAGTTGGATGTTTTGGGTATGTTCATGGAATCTTATGGTTTGAGAGAGAGAGAGAGAGAGAGAGAGAGAGAGAGAGAGAGAGGAGAGAGGGAGGGAGTGAGAGAGAGGGGGGGAGTGAGAGAGAGAGAGAGAGAGAGAGAGAGAGGGCGGGGGGGAGAAAGGATATATAAATACTGAGTGATGAGTTAGCAAGGTTAAAGAGAAATAAACAGCAAGTGAAATGGGTTTAATAGAGAGGTAAGGAGTTGGGGGGAGTCCTGGGAGAGAACTGAGGAAAGACGGTGGGGGGCCAAGCAACTTAAAATACAAAATGGTGATAAGAGGGGTCCACGTCGCCCTCCCGGCTTTGAAGTAGCGGGCTTTGAAGGCGCCTGGAGAGAAACCCGCTCAGTCGACAAGTTTAAAACGTTAAAGAATATCAGAAGGACAAGCAGAAGGGGGGAAAAACCCATAGGATTCCCCTGCGGTGTTTATACCTGTAATTATTCATCCACTTATTTCTTTCCGGCGGAGGGAGAGAGAGAGAGAGAGAGAGAGAGGGAGGGATGAGGAAAAGAGGAGAGGAGCAGAGACAGGTGTTGACAGTGGAAGTGTGGGTTTGTTTGAATGATTTTTTCATTTTTCACACACACACACACACGCACGCACGCACGCACGCACGCACGCACGCACGCACGCACGCACGCACGCACACACACACACACACACACACAAACACACACACACACACACTCACACACTCACACAGACAAAAGCTGTGCGCCCATAAACGAAACAAACGAAACATCAACTCACTCTCTCATCAGTGTGTGTGTGTGTGTGTGTGTGTGTGTGTGTGTGTGTGTGTGTGTGTGTGTGTGTGTGTGTGTGTGTGTGTGTGTGTGTGTGTGTGTGTGTGCGTGCGTGCGTGTGTGTGTGTGTGTGTCGTTAAAGCAACGGGGGGTATTTTTAATCTCAGCGGTAGCACCTGGTTAAATAAAGGTTAAATCGCACGCGAAACCCGCACGCAAAATTGACGCATGCAAAACGTGCACAATTTAACAACATGCTTGGTGTTTGTTGGCTGCCATGAAAGGAGCGGCGAGGTGGAAGCATCTGCTCTGAGGGAATGACTGCTGCTTTTATAGTCACCTCTCCTCCCGTCCTCTCCTATGCTTTAGAGAGAGAGGGGGGGGGCGGGGGGCAGGGGAGAAGGCGGGGCTGAGCGAAGGGGGAAGGTCTCATTGGAAGTCATTACATAACGGTTTACACAGGTCATTTAGCGCAGGGACACTCGAGGGAGAGAGAGAGAGAGACAGAGAGAGAGAGGTTATTAGATCAGGAGTTGGTGTGTGTGTGTGTGTGTGTGTGTGTGTTTGTGTGTGTGTGTGTGTGTGTGTGTGCACGTGTGTGTACTGTACGTGTACGCAGACCCTTTCAGTGAGTGTTTTCCTGAAAGGGAGGGACACAAGTTTCAACCAGAAACTGCTCTTTGTTTGTTTGGGAGATCTTTACACGGTGTGTGTGTGTGTGTGTGTGTGTGTGTGTGTGTGTGTGTGTGTGTGTGTGTGTGTGTGTGTGTGTGTGTGTGTGTGTGTGTGTGTGTGTGTGTGTGTGTGTGTGTGTGTGTGTGCGCGTGTGCGTGTGTGTGTTGCGCCCAGGTGACTCACTGACCTACAGAGGAAAGCCAAACAGGGTATGTTGTTGTGTGTATGTGTGTGTGTGTTCAGAGTAGCACTGGTCCAGGGCGCACAGATGCACACATTCTCAGTCGATAGTTAATAAATGACAACACGGTCACGCACTCAAACATTATCTAAATAGTTGCACGCGCACGTCGCTCGCACGCACGCACACAGACACATACACATACACACACATTACTGCAGGTTTACAGGTCTGTTGGCTATTCAAGTAGGCAACTTCCTTCACAGTCTGTTTGTGCAAATAACCTTTAAAGACCCCCCCCCCCCCCCCCCTTCTCTCTGCTCAATGGAGCATCTCAAAGTTTAGCTGAGCGGGCGGTGACCAAATCCCCTCCCTCCCTACCTGTCTGTGTTGACATTGTACAGCTCTGTCACAATGTCCCTGTTTTTTACAATTTTAACCACTATTTTGGGCATTTCTTTATAGGCGATTATTATATACTGTATATACAGTATACATTTTTGTTCTTTATAAACATTTCAAATATTTACACAATTTCCATGTAGGAGATCTACAAGCTCACCTATTTTTGCTATTTGCCATAAGCAAGGGGGTTAAGAATAACGCCACACATCGACCCGCCGTGGATTCAAAGTCACATTCATTCATTCAGTTGACCCCCACCCACCCAGCGTGTAGGACGTGTTTCAGGACCTGGACATCATGACAAACTCATGAGATGCCCCAAAACCAAAGGGGGAAACCAAGCAATAGTTTCTTTTACTTTGTCGGTTTCTCAAAAGTTGACACTTTCATTTCGTGGTGGGACTTCCGATGATAGTCAAATCCTTTTTGTGTGCGTGTGTGTGTGTGTGTGTGTGTGTGTGTGTGTGTGTGTGTGTGTGTGCGTGTGCGTGTGCGTGTGCGTGTGCGTAAGAGAGAGAGCGAGAGAGATATTTTGTCTCATGAGATCATTTGACCTTTGGGAATTAAAGTCTTCTTTCATTTCCTCTTCATACCGTAGCTGTAGATCCACTTTCACAATATGGTGTCACCACCTTCTTGGATTAGTCAGGCTTTACAGTACACGCACACACGCACGCACTCACAGACACAGACACACACACACACACACACGCACACGCACGCACGCACGCACGCACACACACACACACACACACACACACACACACACACACACACACACACACACACACACACACACACACACACACACACACACACACACACACACACACACACACACACACACACACACACACACACACACACACACACACACACACACACACGCGCGTGCGCGCACACACACACACAGAGTCAAATGTAGCCTGTACTTTTCATCAAAGAAAAGACCCCCTCCCACCTACTTGTATAAGTGTGGTTAGATGCAGACTGGCCGAGGATGTGATGGCTTTGATTAAGCCTTTGAGCCTAAGTTATCATTTGTCGTACAACCATGTTGCTCTCCACAAATACCAGAATTTCAACTTGAAAAACTCCTTGTGAGTCACGATGACCAGAGATAGAATCTGAGTCCCATAGGTATTTGGTAGAATGGATTTGACTTACGGTGGTTAAAACATCACAAACCACACGTTAATGAAGATAAGACAGGACTATACTGTGTGTGATGGGGTGCGTGTTCATCCCTGTGTTGTATACATGTATTAAGTGCATATAATTGTTTGGGTGAACAAATTGTGTGTGTGTGTGTGCACTGCGTGCATGTGTGTTGGCACTTGGCAGGGCAATTGGATTCCATGTAAACTTTATGTAAGCCTTTTAGGATAGATACTGCTAAAGTAAAGAGGAAAGCAAGGGGAGAACAGATAAACTCATTAAAGAAGGTTTGCTCCTTGTTTTCAGACTGTGGTCCTTATAATATTTGTGCGGTGCGTGCATGTGTGTGTGTGGCTATGTGTTGTCTGATTTACAGCGAGATGATTCATTGTTACGACGGAGCCTGAAATCAGAGCTTCTGTTGTGTGTCTAGGTGTCACAGCACCTGTGAGGAGTTCTCCATGCGTTTGGCATTAGCAGACTAACGTTAATTCATTAACGCTGTTAATGAATCAGTATGAGAGCAGACCAGTGCTGACGTATCACACAATGTGTGGGGTTAGCCCTGGTGAAAACTCACAAATACATCGTAAGTCCTTTGCAGTTAAAACACTGATGCGGTCGACAGTTCATCCATCACCCGTTCGTCAACTATGGAAAAAAAAGAAAAACTAATGTCACTCTTTGGATTTTAAACCTCTTTATCAGCCCCTGCAGGGAATGCATACTGCACTGTATGTTTGCTGTGCATTGAAAACAAACGCATGCACGCACACAGGCGTGCACACGCACGCACACACACACACACACACACACACACACACACACACACACACACACACACACACACACACACACACACACACACACACACACACACACACACACACACACACACACACACACACACACACACACACACACACACACACACATTGAGTCTGTCTGTCTGCCAAGTACAACCGTAGAAGACCATTTGCCATGTGTTGCCTGTCTTTCATCTCTCCCTGCGAGGAACTTTACGAGCTGTTTACACTCTCCGCCTAGAACGAGGTGTGTGTGTGTGTGTGTGTGTGTGTGTGTGTGTGTGTGTGTGTGTGTGTGTGTGTGCGTGCGCGTGCACGTGAGCCTTTGTGCATGTGTGTTTTGGTGGCAACTTTCTTGTTCTTGTCATGTGCATAGTGTGTGTGTGTGTAATGTTGGATGGGGATTCCCATCTCACATACGTGCACTTGCACGTGCATGTTTACGGCTATGTGTGTGTGCCCGATGTGCATATGTTTTTCCATGTGTATTTCTGGAAGTTGGAACAGAACTTGCCGTATTGTTGTTGCCGCTATGTCGGCCGTAGACCAGTTTAACGGGGAACAGACGCACCATCCCATCAAACTACAGCCTGTTCATGCACATCCTGTAATCACAGTCGGGGCGGCAGTGGCTCAGGAGAAGTTAGAGCAGCCGGTTGGGAACCAGAAGGTTCCCGGTTCAATCCCCGGCTCTTCCTGACGTCGAGTCAACGCGTCCTTGAGCAAGACGCTTAACCCCCCCCCCCCCGACTGCTCCCGGTGAGCAGGTTGGATACCTTGCATTGTATCCTCTGCCGTCGGTGAGTGCAGGGTGAATGTTTTGCACGTTGTAAAGCACTTAAATGCACTACAGAAATGCAGACCATTTCATTTCACAGTTGAGTTCACACACAGCATCTGTACTGGTGGTGTTTATTTCTTATGGTGAAATTTGGCTGAGTGACTGATTACTAATTTTTGTGTTGTTTTGGATCGTTGAATTGAGTGACTGACTGACTGACTGCCCTCCTTCTCGGCTGGCTTTGCTGCCTAGCTATTTAACCGATTGAGTGACTGCTGAATGACTGACTCATTATTGGCTGTCTTCAACATCATCACTTCTTTGGAATGCCAGCATGGGGTCCATCTCTGTGGTAGCTTTGAACTGACACAATACTGACACGTGGTCTATTTATAAGCAATTATCACGCACACATGCACGCATGCATGAACACACACACGCACGCGCACACACACACACACACACACACACACACACACACACACACACACACACACACACACACACACACACACACACACACACACACACACACACACACACACAGAGAGACACGCCTACCAAAGCCACGTAATCCCTCTATACTTAGTAAACTTGACTGGGCCCGGCTCTGTACTTGGTCCGCACTTTTCCCCGCTGTACCCCAAATCTCTTTGCCGAAAATAGCTGATGTAGCTCGCAGCAAGCTTGTAGATCTGCTATTTGTGGCGAATGTTCCCCCAGAATAGGGTTTGCCAGGGTTCAAGACTAAGTGGTTAGTCATCATGGATCCATCCTTTATTGATGTACTGTCAAGTACACCACAGTGGTTCTCAAACTTGTTTAATTTCAAGGACACTCTCACAGTTCTATTCCATCGTTCCATTTGTACACTCTCAGAATAACAGACCCATACGGTTCCATTTTGGTTCCTAAGTATCAACCGTTTAGCTGGGGATGCCCTGGAACCCCCCCCACCAGAACCACTGCAAGTACATTTTGAGAACCACTGCAAGTACACTACTAAACGAAACTAACCCTAAAGTAATCCCAACTAAACTGAAGTGAACCAAACTAAAGTAAAGTAGAGCGGCCCGCACCCCCCTCATCCCCCCTCCCCTCCCCTCCCTGTACCCATGGCTGTACCCAGACCAGCTGGAGCCTCGTCAGCCGCATGAGGCAGCCCAGCACACATGGGTGTGATCACTCATACACACACACACACACACACACACACACACACACACACACACACACACACACACACACACACACACACACACACACACACACACACACGTGCACATGCTCCGAGAAAGTAGCAGCCCTAATCCGCCCCATCTGATACCCATCTAGGAAGGGAAGCAGACTACACCCTGACATGCACGCACACACACACACGCACACACACACACACACACACACACACACACACACACACACGCACACACACACGCGATACATAGACCCCTACACACTACTAGTATAGTACCATTTGTACACTGATGTACATGCATTCAGGCCAACATACACACACCACTGTTACCACTATAATTATATGCTGACCTGCTACCACCTTACACACAATTGTACACTACTTGTGTGTGTGTGTGTGTGTGTGTGTGTGTGTGTGTGTGTGTGTGTGTGTGTGTGTGTGTGTGTGTGTGTGTGTGTGTGTGTGTGTGTGTGTGTGTGTGTGTGTGTGTGTGTCGGCTGTATATACACTACAGTACTGTACTGTTCTTGTCCTGTAGCTGTATCTTAGCTGCCGTGCTGCCTTTGGCGACTGTATCTCCCCCG
>NC_139949.1:35602008-35624508 GCF_963454915.1 Gymnoscopelus microlampas
AAAAAAAAGAGGCCATAACTCTATGGGCCGTCATAAACAAGCACAAGAGAAGGGAGCAGAATGAGTGCCATCCAAACTCCCATGGTCCCACACAGTCCCCACAGAATCATATTAATCCCAAATCAAGTCGTGGAATACTGGTTCCAATTAAGCATCCATTAAGTAAACATTATGTCAACGGCATGCCGTTACGATGAGGGGAAACCAAAGGGATGGCTGTTGATGCTTTTTTTTTTCTTCTGTTTTTCACCACTGGGAGGGAAGGAAGGAAGGAAGGAAGGAAGGAAGGAAAGAAAGAAGGAAAGAAAGAAAGAAAGTCCTCGCATGTCTCTGAAGATTCTGCCAGCACTGGGCAGCGAAATGCGTTCTGGTCTAAAACGCAAGTACCAGTTCAGTCTGGAGTGAACCCTCCGCTTAAGTAAAACAAACAATCAGTTTCAATGTGAAACGAGCTGGTAGTAATAATAACCAGCTTAATCAATCCTATTAGTTAATCAAAGCGGGTCCACATATTAAAACACTTTAAGAATCTCTGCACTATACCTTTCAAATGCTCTCTCTCTCTCTCTCTCTCTCTCTCTGTCTGTATACATGTTTTGTACAGTTAAGCAAGGTTGAGTCTATTGTGGTTTACCATGGAAAATTAAGGCCCCCAGTCTCATTGTCACCTGAACAACACACACACACAAACACACAAACACAAACAGGGCTCCTCCCCAACGGTTTACTGCTTGAGTTGACGGAAAATGTCAAAGGTTTATAGCACGCGTCAACTGTATCTCCTCTTTCCATGCTGCTGCACCAAATGGAGCCATGCGTTTGCAGTACCATTTGACCTACAGTATAATGGAAAAACAATTTTATCGTTGCTGTCGAGCAGAAATCTCCTATCTCCATATTCTAACTTTTTGTGTATTTTCGTAAATGAATACCCTGCATAATCATACTACAGGCAGTGTCACACAAAAAGCATCAAAAGTTAACTTGAATCCTGAAAAGTAACAGTTTTGGACATATGAGGTTTCCACCCGACATAGACGATAGCCTATATAGGAGGACACAAAAAAATGTCTACAGATTCATAGCAATAATTTAGTTTACCTAGCCTTGTATTCATAAATCCTCTTCGTGAGGTCGAATAAGATACATGAGAGAAAAGAGATGCCTGAAAATGTAAGGAAATGGCACCGGCATACCCGAGAACGATGCAAGTCGGGAGCGATGGGAGTTGGGAATGCATGTCCTACCTGGTTATGCAATAACAGCAGTGTCAGAAAACCCATTGTACCCGTCTGTCTGATGTGCCCCTTTTCTGCCTATATATGGAGATCTCTGTATCTGTGTACGAGGTTGAAAATGTACTGAGACAAACATGGCTGTTCTTGGTTAGTGACATGGCTGTATGGGGAGCACAATACAGACACACAGTAAAATCCTTGTTAATTTAACTCCACGTGTACAAATGTCACATCCATTTGGCTTGATATTACTGTGCACAGAGAGAGAGAGAGAGAGAGAGAGAGAGAGAGAGAGAGAGAGAGAGAGAGAGAGAGAGAGAGAGAGAGAGAGAGAGAGAGAGAGAGAGAGAGAGAGAGAGAGAGAGAGAGAGAGAGAGAGAGAGAGAGAGAGAGAGAGAGAGAGAGAGAGTTCTTGGTTAGTGACATGCTGTATGGGACACAATACAGACACACAGTAAAATCCTTGTAATTTAACTCCACGGTGACAAATGTCACATCCATTTGGCTTGATATTACTGTGCACAGAGAGAGAGAGAGAGAGAGAGAGAGAGAGAGAGAGAGAGAGAGAGAGAGAGAGAGAGAGAGAGAGAGAGAGAGAGAGAGAGAGAGACAGAGAGAGAGGCAGGGAACAAATAATGGCATAGTTTGAAGAATAGAACTTGGCTTGCCAAGTTGGCTGCATGCTCTACAAGTGTGCGTGTGCGTGTGCGTGTGCGTGTGCGTGTGCGTGTGCGTGTGCGTGTGTGTGTGCGCGCGCGCGCGTGCGTGCGTGCGTGCATGTTTAAATTTAGTTATTTCTCTCCCTTTGGGTGTGTGCTTGTGTGTGTGTACGCATACGTACGTCTGTGTGTGTGTGTGTGTGTGTGTGTGTGTGTGTGTGTGTGTGTGTGTGTGTGTGTGTGTGTGTGTGTGTGTGTGTGTGTGTGTGTGTGTGTGTGTGTGTGTGTGTGAATGTGTGTGACTGTGTGTGACTGTGTGTGTGTACGCGCATGCTGTCACATGCAACCGCGTATTTACATTACAAATCACGACTAAACAATTCAGACAACCGCAGACACAAACACCAGCCATTGTTACGAACGAATGATGGATGGATGGATGGAAGGAGGACTTGATGGATGGATGGATGGATGGATAGACTGGAGCTGTGTTGGATGGATGGGGAGGAGGAGGGTGGATGGAGGTTTAAAGGTGGTGGTGGTGGTAGTGGGGTGAGTGACAACATATGGACTGGACTCCAACTCGGCTCTGGGGTAACAAGAGTGATGGGTGTGGTAAACGGAGTGAGGGATTCATAGATGGAAAGAGAGGGAAGAATAAACAAAAGTGTGGGCACAGATGGGTGGAGGGCAGGAAAGGGAGAACAAACGTCAGAGCAGGTATGCAACAAAATGAGTCGTCATTTTACTCAAGAGATTATATATAGAGAGAGATAGAGAAGAGAGAGTACAGTAGATATAAATGATATAAATTAACACGTATTTTGCTGATCACAGACTCTACGATATCAGCCATCCTTATTGAAGACATCTTTGCAAAAACATTTATTTGAAGTGTCAGGGTCATTCAGTGCGACAGGGTCAAGGACGGCCGTCTACGAACCGATCCACATGGCTGTTGGCGCTGACAAAGTCCTCAGTTATTTTTACTTTTTTGTTTTCCTCTCCTTTCCGATATGCCCCACGGGCGTCCACTGGCGACCTCCCCTGTGGGTCGCGCCTCGCACTTTCAAAACGGGTGTTAAAGCACAGGGGATTCAGTCACTATATGATTAGGAAGACATTGCCAGCTCCCTTTGGAGAATTGCCAACCCATGTTGTTTTCTGGCAAGTCAAGACCGACCAGGGCCAAATTGTCCTTGTTTTGTTTCGTTTTCTTAAAGTAAAACATGGCCCCGGCGTACATCATAGCCAGGCCGACTCAGTCCAACTCGCCACAACTACATCTAACAAGTGGGATAACGACTTGACTTTTCCCCCACATCGCACATGTGTGACACGCGCAATGAACGTATACGACGATGTAAATCTTGCAGTGTGCAGGAACCTTGCTTGAGAGGAGAGCGGTAGAGGGAGAGAAGACAGATGACAAAGGATGGAGGAAAGGCCCTGCAGGCCCTCGGCTAAAGCCAGGCACTTTATTTTGGGGTGATAATAACACAGTGTGGCCGAGTCACCATGTTATTAGTACAGATGATCGATCGCAGAATATCAACCCTTGCGCTAGTAAAACCCAGCCAGCTTGGCAGGCTTTCCATAAACCACTATGCCTGCTATGTCCTCACACACACACACACACACACACACACACACACACACACACACACACACGCGCACACGCACACGCACACGCACACGCACACGCACACGCACACGCACACGAGCACAGAGCACAGCAGGGAGAGAGAGCGTTCCACTCAAAAAGCGCTGCAAGATGCCAGCGATCGCCGCTGATGACAGGCAGACCCTGTGATGCTGCTGCGCGGGGAGCCCCCCTAGGCCTGAGCATGCAGCTCCGCGGTGCGATCCATCAGTACTGGCTTGGCTCGCGCTGGATTTTATGGAGCGCTTCCAGTCGTGGTCAGTTAGATCGCAGCGCGCCCTCGCTTAACTCTCTCTCTCTCTCTTACTGTAGCGGAGCTGCACTGTACTGTTGAAATACTGCAGGGCCAGTTGACCTCCACAAAATCCATTTTATGCCACAATATGAGACATATGTCTGATTCAGAAAGCTATACCTACCCTTACCCCATCACCCCCCCGCCCCCCTATCTCTCTCTCTCTCTCTCTCTCTCTCTCTCTCTCTCTCTCTCTCTCTCTCTCTCTCTCTCTCTCTCTCTCTCTCCCTCTCCCTCTGTAGTGGGGTAGCTTCTCCTCTCATAACACCTCTTTGAGTTCCTAGAGATAAAAGCAATGGTCTCCACATCAGATCAATAGGTGCATCAATGAGAACATCTCCTGAAGATTAAAGAGAACACACATGCACGCACACACACGCACACACGACTCACTAATGCAGTGCAAGGCCCGGTGAATGGTCAAGGCTTTAATTAATGTGTGTGTGTGTGTGTGTGTGTGTGTGTGTGTGTGTGTGTGTGTGTGTGTGCGCGCGCGCGTGCGTGCGTGCGTGCGTGCGTGTCGGGTTGCTGAAAAGTGTGATGCATTATAGACTCAAAGGACACTTTACTCATGTGCACTCATGTGGGGGGAACCATCCCCCCCCAAACCAACCCCCTCCCCCCCCCACAGTCGTCCGTCCATTCATTCATTGACCCGTTCGAGTATTTATCTTATATAATTCATCCATCTCTCAGGTCCTGCCTCATCCGTACCCTCCCTTAGACCATTCTCTCTCATCTCTGTCCCTCCGTCCTCACAGAACCTCCATTCTGGCACATCCTGTCTGTGTTGTTTAGCCTGGTGGCCTCTGAGGGCTTTCACATTGTCTTTTGTTTGCCATTCAGCCTCACTGCGTCTGAGCCATTATTTGGCATCAACACACTGTTGAAAACCTATTATATCACCCTTCCAACCATGAGTGTAAAGGACACATCAGCCTGTGACAGTGTTATATAACTGATAGACAGACAGACAGATGACAGATTGATAGATATGTCTTGCAAACGGTATACATTTTCTTATTTTGGGGAAAATAAATAGCAAACCTGAATTTCAGCACTACTCTCGGAATTCATATAGTTTGTTTCCAAGAATAGAACTTGTTAATAACCAAAAGGTGTTAAGTTAACTTTGTTCTTCTTTATAACATAAAGTTACATAAGTGTGTGTGTTTGTTTCATGGACCCTCCCGTTCTCTTTCTCGTCCTCTCCGCTGACCGCTCCAACAAAACATTGGTTATTCTAGGCCAGGAGAAAGGGCAGCACAACGCGGCTGCGTGCGGAACCCTTCTGTTTCATTTATACTCTGTCATACGGCGGTTTCGTGCACCGAGAATAGCCGATCTACAAGCTCACCATGCTTCGCAGAAGCGACGCGCCCCAAGCTTGTAGATTGGCTATTTTTGGGCGGACGACGCCGTCTTTTGACAAAGCACAAATTGACCTTTTCTTCTTCCCTCGAGCGAAGGCTGCCGAAGGCCAGCGTGCGTCCGTCGGATAGAACTTGTCATTACTGCCATGTCGGCGTTACCGCTCATCTGGAGTGATGTCAGCATTTTTGATTTCTTTAACTTTTTTTTCCCTCTTTCTTTTTTACCCCCATCGTACCCAACCAAAACCCCCAGCTAAATGAGAGCCGCATGTTGCTGGCACACAGCTAAAGAGCGAGAGGGGTGGTGGTGGTGCTGCTGGCGGTGGAGGGGGGTTGAATATGGTTTGGGGAATATACAAGGCATTCAAAAATATTCTTTCATACGGCCCGAGACCGCAGGACGGGGCCGTGTGGTCGCGGGCCGGGGTTTCGTACGCTCTACATCGAAAGCCACATCAGAGGGTCCCGGCCCCTCTGTAATGTGATCCCGACGGGCGAGAGCAGGGATCCCCACCGTGGATGGGAGCCGCGACACCGCTGAGGTCCAGCGAGGGTGGTCAGTGATGTAAGGTGGCCCTCCATGACAAACAAACACTGGGAGAGCTTTTGGGGCGTGCAGGATTTTGGGCTTTTTTTGGTCATTGTTGCTCAATGGCTGACGTTCACCACCAAAATTTGTCCTTTTGTTTCGCTCTTTCTTTTTCCGTTTTCAGATCTCTGGTCTTTTCTTTTGTCCCCTCTGTGTGAGTGCGTGTCTTTGATGGTCTCACCGTCCTCATCTCTCTCATCAACACTTTCCCTTCCCTCTGTCGTTGCTTGTTGTCTTGTTCCCCTGTTTGTCTTCAACTCCCCTCTCAGCAATTTTATTCTCTCTCTCATCAATCTATCAATCAATCAATCAATCAATCAATCTATCTATCTATCTATCTATCTATCTATCTATCTATCTATCTATCTATCTATCTATCTATCTATCCAGCTTTCTATTCATCTATCGCTCTTTCTGTCTTATCGCTCTTTCTGTCTCCCCCTCTCCCTCTTACCTCCTCTGCCCCTCTCTCTCTCTCTCTCTCTCTCTCTCTCTCTCTCTATTTCTGCTTACTCAAAGACTTGAGCAAACAAACAAGCAGCGGGTGGCTTGGGTCTCCTATCTATAATTCAAGCCAGTCAAACTACAGGGAGGAGGATGTTTGCCAAACACATGAAATGCATCTCCAACATCTCAGAGAGAGAGAGAGAGAGAGAGAGAGAGAGAGGGAGAGATACAAAAAACAAACATGTTCAGAACTTTACCATGGTGGGTTGGTCTCTGTACACAGAGAACCATATCTCACAGTTGTGGACTGAATTCAATGTGTAATTCGATTTAGTCCAATAAATCTTTATCTGTTCTACATAGGGAAATTAAACGAAGATACATGCATATTGCATGCGTTGGATGTCTAGGACCTCATCTCTCGACAGATTCCGAGATATCATGATGTGCTATGTCAGTATGTATGTACTATGTAATGTGAAATTCTGTACGCTGACTGTATGTTTCTGCTCCATTTGCTTTATTTAAGCCAGCATTTCTAAAAGTGGGGTCTGGGGACCCCCAGGGGTCCTTGGGGGGGTTCCAGGGGGTCCCCAGCATTATGTGTTGATACAGCATCACAATCATTTTAACCACTTTATCCATATGTTATACGATGGCTATTAAAAAATGTATTTAGCATTTTCTAACACAAATCTTCTCTTCTGGGGGTTCCTGGCACAAAACCTTTTCAGATGGGGAACCTGGATGACATTGCGGTCATATGGTTGACGTCTGGTCACCTACTGACGCACCCTGCACCAAAACAATCCTTACCACTTAAACCCTATATACTTAGTTGACCATAGCCACCCAGGGCTCTATACTAGACCCTTAATTTTTCCTCTACACCAAATATCTTTCCCCCGAAAACAGCCAATCTACAAGCTCACAATACGCTGTGAATGTTAGCCCCCAGACTAGGGACGGTATAGGGTTAATGCATTTTTTTTCTTTTGTTGGGCGGGAGTTGACAGTTGCCATCCCTCGTATGACCTGAGGTCAAAACACTGACACGGTATTGTAACATTTTTGTAGTGCTGTGCTGTTAGTAAGCGGATATTACATCTCTTTCAGGCTTTTCCACAAAGGTTTTCACACACCGTTTGAAACATGAAACTGCAGCACAGACTCCAGCATGAGTTGTTCAGCAGTGGGGGAGATTGATTGATTTTTATAACCACTTAAACCCATTATGGTTGAGCGGAGTCCCTCAGGGCTCTTTACTAGTGTGTTTTCTGTTATTGTGGGGAAAGCTTTCACTGAAAATAGCCGATCAACAAGCTCACAGCGTGAAGTCGGTCCAAAGATTCATTTAGCTGTTTGAGACTTGATTGATTGTACATTCTAAACATACATACATACAGTACACGCATGCACACGCACATGCCCCCGAGGGGTCCATGAGAGGGTTTCAGAGGGTCCCCAGAAAAATAAGTTAATAATAGCATCAAACATCCGTTTTACCACTTGAAACCTATTTTATGCTTTAGCTATTCAAAAATAATAGCCGATCTACAAGTTGAAATTGAAACGTTTTGAATTTACTTTTAACATGTTTATCACAAAAATATGGACTCTCCGTTTTCCGAGTCGTGGGCAAACAGAACGGAATAGGCCCTCAGAACCGTGCAAAGCGGACCTCAAGACAGACATCAGAATAGAACAGACTTTGCAGAACAGAACACAACAGAACAGAACAGAACAGAACAGACTTTTCAGAACAGAACACAGCAGACCTCAGAACACAACAGAACAGGGGGAGGGGGAGGGGGGGTCCTCTGCGGCCTGCGGTTCGGGCCCCGCGGTTGTTGTTACCATAGTTACAGCATGCCTGCCTACTCTGTTCCCTTCCAGCGCCACATGGCGCGTTAGAGAAGGGCCCAGCCCAGCAGGTGGTCCTGGGAGAGGTAGCGAGAGAGAGAGAGAAGGTGGAGAGAGGAGGAGGAGGGCCGGGGACTATTGGGGGGGGAGAGGGGTGGTGGTGGTGGGGCGGGGAGTATAGTACATATCCAGCGGAATCGCTCCAGCCACGAGGGTACCAGGAATTAATCAGACGGAATAAATTAGGACATGAAAGGAGAGAGAGGAGCGTTAATTCAGCCCCTCACTCCCCGCCCCGCTCTGCTAGCTCTGCTCACTCCCTTCCACCCCACATAATTTATCCAAACATCCATCGAGTCGTCCACCGTCAACCATCCCTCCTTCTGGGTGCGGAATAATTTGATAATATTAGAACATTTGCCAATATCACTTTATACAAAATATTTCATATCAGCTGAAGTAGAGTGAAGAGAAACAATGTCATTTGGGGTGCCCTGGATGAACACATTCTGTATTGGGCTACCCTGAGCCCAAAACGTTTGGGAACCACTGTTCTACCCGTTGCTATGAGGCACAACGTCTTCATATATCACTGTATAAACTGAGGCGGGCTGTCGGTTTGAAACCCGCAGCCGTCAGAGCTCATCCCCTTTTGTTTTTAACTGAGGCAGGCCATCAGTTAGAACCCTGCAGCAGTCAGTCCAGGCTCCTCTGTTAGTGTCATCTGTCACTGAGGAAGATCATAGGGTCACAGCCCGCCCCGGTCAGCATCACCTCGTCCTCCCAGTCAGCTGTAAGTGCTGACAGGGCTCGTCGGCACCGCTGAGTGCCCGACATGTTGTCCAATGACCGTAATCTCAGGTGAGGAGGTGGTCTTTAAAGTTTAAATACCCCCCCCCCCCCCCCCCCTCTCAAAGCAGGGTTGCTTGATCTTTCTGAGGACGCTTCAAAGGAATGCTGTGATTGGGCGGGAGAGGGAGGGAGGGGGGCGTGATCAGATGATTCGTCACTCAACCACAGGGCGGAGGATGTATGTGTGTGTGTGTGTGTGTGTGTGTGTGTGCGTGTGCGTGTGCGTGTGCGTGCGTGTGCGCGTGCATGTTCGTTCGTGTGTGTGTGCGCGTGCGTGCGCATTCTATTACCATCTCCTCGCTGATCGTCGTTAAGGCTTGTGTTCTTGTTTTCAAGACCACGGTGAAGAGCACAAAAACATTTTGTAACATGGGTTACGTGCATTTGGTAATTATATCAGAAACATGACATTACATTAACGTTATTGTTGAGAGGAAACTAAACTATTCACCCATTGTAAACGTTTAAGTAAATATTACTCAATTTACATTTGTTGAATCATTTACAATGCTGAGATCGTTTCACACACACACACACACACACACACAACACGGCAGCACAGTGCATAAACATAATACAAAGATGAATACAACATACAGTATTGATGTGTATACATTCAGCAGTGTATGGCGCTCCCGGTTCACGGTTGTGTCTTTGAAGTATGGTCACACTCCTCCGCCCCCACACCCCCCCCCCCCCCCCCCCGCCCGCACCCTCTTGGACGGGATGCTCTCTTCTGGCAGGTCTTTGATGTAGGAACTCTCAATGGAGGGTCCAGTAAGTGCCGTGCAAGAAAGGGACAACCAGTTGGGTATGGTACCTCAGTCCAGCTGCAGCGCACGTGGTTCATACAGCCAGCGAGGTATAGACAATGGAAAACTCTCGTTTCCATGGCAATGCGTTGAAGTGGAAGTTTAGGGATGTTGAGGCCAGCAGTGGTGTTCAAAATCGTCTTTTTCTTCTTTTTTTAAACAAAAGCAGCGGAAGTTTGGCAGGTTTAACAAGGCTATTGGTTAGGCACAGCATAATTTCACTAGCCGACATTTGTCCGTCAGATTTTGGGGTCCGATGCCAATCCCAATTTTGGAGACCTAGACTACCGATTACAGATGTGTTGGCCAAAATTACTGGTCTATTTTTTTAAATGTTTGGAAAACTTTGCCTATAATGACATGCCCAAAATAGGGACGCAGGTTCCGGCAAAACCGATATATTGGTCTGGCTTTAATCAACAACCATAAGTCCTGCCAAGCTGTCCCTGAGCGAGACGGTAACTCTACCTGTTGTTCGCCCAAAAAATGAAAATCCCTCTGTTTGTGAGGATGGGTAAAGCCATAATTCATACGATGCCCACAAGGCATTGGGTTTGCATCACATTCAAGGCTCCCGTAGCACACAGACGCCCAGAGACATAAGTTATTTTGATACAGACATCAAAGCAATAGATCAGACAGAAAGCACCAATGCATGTTAATAGGACTTCTAAAGCCGGGAGGCCATGTCATCTGATTGACATACCCTAGACATGGCCTCAGTCCCCTATAAGACCATTTCAATCAACGCTGTATGTAAGATACACATGATAAACACATGCACGAACACGGTGACACCCTACGCATATACATGAATGCACACCGTCATAAAAAAAGTGATTTCTCTGTATAAATAACATTGGGTCGTGTCCATAATTAACAACATCAAGAAATATTATGGAAGAGCCGTCAGAATGACCATGCCAAGGGATACTTTCCTGTCTGTCAATGTGCCTATGAGCAAGGCTCCTAATCACTTCATTGAACAGTCTCCCAGTGGTCAATACCAGCCGCCTAGTATTTTTTTACTTTGAATTCAAGTACATTTACTGATAATTGGTTACCATTGACTGGATTCATTAAATAATAGGCATGAAAGTAGTACATCGGAAACGCGTCACTGCAGTCATCTGGAAAGCAAGGGATTTTTTGTTAACACACGATGGCATTTCCTAGGTATGCGGTCTGGCTTCTAGGCAGACATGAATGAGTGAAAGCTGTGCAGTTTCACAATGAATGGACTGGCACAGATAATGCAGGGGACTAGACCACTGTTTCCCAAACATGGGTCAATACCCACTTTGGGTAAAAAAAAGTTCAATTCCGATTAGAAAAAAACAACGACATTTTTGTATTTTCTAAATTAAAACATTATTCGAAATAGCCTATTTAAAAGATCAGCCATGTTTGATATATTTTAAATGTTGTGATTAATTAAGTTCTTAATTCACACTTTTGGTTCTGGAATTGATAAAGTTTGGGAACCTCAGTCTGGAGGACTAGACCAACCTACTGATAGGATGAGACCCACACTGAGGGCCGTCCTAGAGCAAAATCACAGAGCCCTACAGGCATGGATGGATGGGGAGAGAGCGTGCTGCATGGTACCCTGCAGGGGATTCACCCATGGGTCACCCGTTTTGGGGGGTTTTCCCCCGTGATGGGTTGAAGCTTTGATCCTTGACCACAGCCACCAGAAAAACCAGGTCAGACGAACAGCGTGTCTCTGAGGAAAACGCACACACACACACACACACACACACACACACACACACACACACACACACACACACACACACACACACACACACAAATAAACACTCTCGGCCATGGGCCCAGAATAGATGAGACACACACACCGTTTCCGGTGGGGAGAGAACTTTCAATGCTTCTCTGTGACAATGCCGTTATCAAACCGCCTGATTTCTAGGTCCTGTGAACTGGATTCCCACAAGACAGACAGACAGACAGGCACGAATGTGGCCTCCTGGTGCGCTTGTATCTATTGTCTGAACAAACTGGCCCCCAGAGGAAGTGTGCGCTCTCACACACAAGGGAGGATTTATGTCCTTTGTGGTCGTCTCATTTCCTCTCGACTCCCTCTTGTCAATATTTTCGGCGCGGACGATGATCCCAAGTGACATAAACACGAAGACCGATAATTGTGGAATCTCCAATTGGTATAAACAAGTAGACCATTAATTAGGTTGTTTGGGGGTGAGTGTTTAGAGACTATTTCTGAGGAGACTCGAAGACAGGACGCTCCGTCACATTGTTGTCTCTGTCTGCACTCATTAGGAACATGATAACTCATCTCTGCAGTGTCATGATAATGGCATGGTTTGGTTTTTCTCTCAATATGCTATCCAACCAACATCCATGGGCCCTGAGCCATAAACAGCAGGGCATTGTCTCTCTGGGTAGCTCCGAGGTTCTGCTCGCAGTGGTACACAGACGCCCAGGCTGCGGTGTCATATTAAGTGCGATGTCCCGGCCTCAAGGGTTGAGTTCTGTTTGATGCAACCCTGATAGTTTCAACGGGAGCGGGGATGTTTTTGCCCCTGTCCGTGTGTTTGTCTGTCTGTCTGTCTGTCTGTCTGTCTTATCTGTGAACAGCTAATCACTGCTGGACCGATCGGCATGAAACTTTGCATGCGCACTCCCAGTAGGCCAGGGAGGAATGCTTACCCTGCTTCACGTTTTGTCCTAAAACTCTTGAACCATGGGTCATACAATCAAATTCCTTGCATCATGACACAACACACTCCATATAGCCGATATCCGCCTGCCAATAGGTGTTTTTTGTTGCCATTTTGCATTTTCTTCAAAACACTTGTTTTGCTACTACTCCTAAAGATTGTGTCCAAAACTCACACACATCGGTACACATTATCTCTGGAGTCATGTGATCAAGATACATCAGTCATACATTTCATATTCCATTCAGATTGGCTACGATTGGCTTCCAGACTTTGCAGATCATGCCCAAAATCATGATCTGATCCGTCCTAAATTTTAATCACGTATCGAGGGGCCACTAAACACTGCAGAGCCAAACGTGATTTCACTGCCACCTGTAGGGGACGCCATAAATGGTAAAAGCTTCTACCAAATTATTAGCTTCAAATGGACACCATGAATTGTCTTGTGAGTTGATTTTCACCAAATGTGTGCCTATTATATGACATGCACAGAACTGGGATGCTAGGGTAACTTTTACACTACATTCAAACGGAGTGTAAAAGTTGTTTTATTGCATAGGACAAAACCACGGCAGGGCTATATACGCTGTGCGCTGATGGTTGACGGCCTTGTCTTCCTCAACCATAAGAAGTAGGTAACATACAGAGGCTCCCAGTAGTTCTGGCTGTTCTTGGGATAACAACAAAACAAAACAAAAAGCTTGTATCATTAAAATGTAATTGAAGCGCATGAAAATGAGTTTAGGGTTTATTTGTTGGTATGCAGAGTCATGCCTATGTGCACAGGAACACACGCTGCTGTACTTCTGGTAAGGAATGGTGGTTTCTGATTCATCACGGCCACAGCCCAGATGTTCCAGTTGTGTGTGCGTGTGTGTGTGTGTGTGTGTGTGTGTGTGTGGACTTGGGTGTGTCTTGCTGTGCTTTTGTGAATCTGCACTTATGCATACTGTACATGACTCTGTGCATACATACATACAGTATGTGATTTTGTCTGTGTGTGTGTGTGTGTGTGTGTGTGTGTGTGTGTGTGTGTGTGTGTGTGTGTGTGTGTGTGTGTGTGTGTGTGTGTGTGTGTGTGTGTGTGTGTGTGTGTGTGTGTGTGTGTGTGTGTGTGTGTGTGTGTGTGTGTGTGCGTGCGCGCGCGCGCGCGCGTGCGTGCGTGCGTGCGAGCATGTGTGCGTGTGTGTGGGTGCGTGCATGTATGTGTGTGTGTGTGTGTGTGTGTGCACGTGCGTATGTATGTGTGTGCGTGTCCCTGTGTATGCGCGCTTGTGTGTGTGTGTGTGTGTGTGTGTGTGTGTGTGTGTGTGTGTGTGTGTGTGTGTGTGTGTGTGTGTGTGTGTGTGTGTGTGTGAAAGATTGGGGAGTGGGCGGGCATGGGGCGGGGGGTGAATTTGGCTCTTTTTAAACATAGCAGCGTTGTTATGGTTCCCCGGGCTTTGATGTCGCCCAAACCTCCAACTAAGAGCCGCTCATTTTGGGCTCCTAGCTCTGGAGAAGTCAATGACTTCCAGATTGGGACTCCCACTCCACTGCACTGCATGGGCTTGGCTTCTGGGGGGCGAGGCAAGGAGGTAGGGCTGGGCTATTAACCCAAAATATATATCCAAACCCATATTTAAAACCAATAAACTACTTAATTTAGCTCAAGTAGGTTAATCAGGAAAAATACATCTCATTTTTTTATGATCGTCTATAATTATTAGTCTGATTAACCACTTAACCCTGTATTACACTTCGTTGTACAATGGTGACGTACAAAATTGACGATCTACAAGCTCACAACGCATCACGACATGTTGTGAGCTTATAGACCGGCTATTTTCAGCAAAGAGAGTTGGTGTAGGGGGAAAGGGAGGGTACCCATGGGGGGCACCGTGACCGGTCAACAAATTATACAGGGTGTAAGTGTTTAAAGGAACAGAAGTATTTGATATTAAGTACTTTTTCATTAGTAAATGTTGCTAGTATATTCGGAGGGGTGTGTGATGCATGCGAAGGGGCAGGGAGGGAGGGAGGGAGCGCAGCGGACATGTTGGCACCAGAACAAGGCGGGGCAGCGGTACAAGACACGCTCACCAGTTCTTCACTCAACGAAAAGTAAAAAATGTTGTGGTGAATGCTGAATAATACTGTGGTGGGGAGAAGGGCCTCCGTTCAAATTTCCGCCGACATTAAGTGCTGCTCATTTTGTTGCTGCGCCTGGCTTTTGGGTGGGGTTTGCAAACGGCCGTGAGGTACCGGAGGAGGAGAAGGAGGAGATAATGAGGGTGGTTGATGGCATGACGGGGCTGAGAGGGGAGTAAAGGAGGTGATATATCTGCTTTGTTTTGGGGGGCCAACAGAATAAATGGCTGGTGCATCGAACCGAGTGCATGTTCCATATATAGATCTTGTGGTTTATAAGCCCTTTTTTTTGTTTTTTGTTTTCTCACCTCGCACTTATCTTCTCACTTTTTCTCTCTTTGTTTTCTTTTAACCACTTAAGCCCTGCAGTCTTCGTCGTATGACAAATAGTGAAAACAGCTTTGCAAATGTAACCCAAAATAGGGCTGCCAGGATTAATGTGGTTGAAGAACAGAGAGAAAACGGTGTACTTTGTAAACCAAAATCCCATGTAAGAGTTCCGTATAGAACCCGAGGGGGATTTGAAGGAGAAATGTGGACGACAATGTCATTCTCAAAAATTCCCTGACATGCCATTTTCTTTTCAAAAGGCAGAATAACCTTGTTTTTTCTTCTCAGAGGCCCCTTTGAAGAGAAAACACACTGAGAGAGTTTTATTCACTCACACAGTAGTACGGTTTCAAAATGAATCCTTCATAATTTGTCACGACAGCGGCTGTGTTGTTGTACTTTTGACGCGACAGCGTTGACTTTGTTGATGTACCGCTTATAGAAATCGAATTTCCCATCTGACGATGGAAGTGTGTGTGGGGCGGGGGGGTGGGGGGGGTTGTTGGGGTTCTTGGTGTCGTTGATGCCGTCCTATTTGTTGTAATCCAATCTAATCTGCTACCAGCTGAATCTAATCTAGCATGTGAGCT
Source organism: Gymnoscopelus microlampas (assembly GCF_963454915.1). Classification (NCBI taxonomy): domain Eukaryota; kingdom Metazoa; phylum Chordata; class Actinopteri; order Myctophiformes; family Myctophidae; genus Gymnoscopelus; species Gymnoscopelus microlampas. The sequence goes on from NC_139949.1 coordinate 35,617,552, forward strand.
GCCATGGGATCAAACGCTCCGAGAGATTCTCAGGTCTGGCAGCTCATTGGCCACTGTTTGTCTGTTTCTCTACAACTCTCCCACAGCCAGGTGTGGGGAATTTTACCCAGCTAGTTCTTTCTTTTCTTTTCTTCACTCTTTTTTTTTTTTACTCTGGGCCTCTTTTCCCTCTGTTCACCCACAAAAACCCCAAAGCCTTCTGTTTGTGTGTGTGTGTGTGTGCGCGTGTGCGTGTGCGCGTGTGCGTGTGTGCGTGTGTGTGTGTGCGTGTGTGTGTGTGTGTGTGTGTGTGTGTGTGTGTGTGTGTGTGTGTGTGTGTGTGTGTGTGTGTGTGTGTACACACACAATCGCACATGTGTATGATCATATAATATGAGTCAGGAGGGACAATTCATATGTTTTGCCTAAATCTAATGCCGAGCACCTCATTATAGGCTACATGACTATGACTAAATTGATAGTACCAGTTATGTGCTTAGTATTGTATCACGTGATTAGTGATAATATTTTGTTTATTGTATGTGATGGCCTGTGTGAACCTGATGGGTGGGGAGAGGGGTTGCGCAATATGCTGGCTATTAACCCTCATGACGAGGGTAACTGTGCAAAGGCTGAACAAATAAGATGTTTGGATTCATTGCAAAGTTTCATGCAGTAATTGCATAATTGAAACATAAAATAAAAATGTTCAATTACTTTTGATTAACTGTGCAGCCTTACCTCACTGGAATCCATAATTCAGTCTCTTAATTGTTTGTCCTGAGGAGGTGTACATTGACATATGACATAATACTGCAGTCACCTTGTTTAAAAAGTGATCTTTTTAATGGCTACAGTGCCTTAATGTTGTTTTACAAATGTCAGTCTGCTTGGAACTGCAACTTTACTACTTGATTACCGTATCTTTTATGCTCTTTTATTATGTTTCTCGCACACTTTTATCTTTTTATGCTCTCTTATTATGTTTCTTGCACAATACAGTATCTGTGTTGTTTGATTATGTGTGAAGCGCTTTGTAACTCTTAAAAAGTGCTATACAAATAAAGTTCATTTTTATTATTAATATTACTACTACTACACTAGATGAACAGATAGGTCAGCACACAGACAGAATCTCAGTCGATGTTGTTGTAGCCAAGTTGGCTAATAGGAAAATGTGTAGAACGTGCTTAAATTAAACAATTATTAATGCTAATTATAATATATACTGCCGTGACAAATGGGGTATGTCAAGTTTGAATGCATCTCTCAAAGCGAGCATTCACCAGTTCAAATTGAGCATTAGTATCAGCAGATTTGAAATTGCACGCATGACCTTGGATTCATGTTAAGTTGTTTTGAACTTATACTTTGAACTTATACTTAACTTATAATTACACTAATAGTTAAAACTATAATAATAATAAACACTTATTCTCTTCTCACCTCACTGCACTTGATGGGCTCACCTTTTTCACCAGGATGAGGGTCAGTTTGCTTTCAAATCAAGATAGTGCTGCAAATAAATTGCATTGGTTTTCATGTAAAAATGCCAAAACAGATGTATTTATCCCGTGTAAGCGTCCTTTTTCGGTTGCAATTTTCTGAACACACCTCAGCCCAAATATTCCATCGCCTAAAGGGTCCTTTGCAGGTTCATTTGGTTCCATTTGTACACTCTCTGAGTAAAATTAACAATGAGGATTTTGCAGTGTAGATTGGGGTCCCATAGATGAAAATCAAATCAAATAGGGGTCTGTGGCCAAATGCATGTCAAACTGGGGGTCCTTGAAATGAAAAGCAAACGTGTCAGTTCACACATACAGGTGAAAGGCAAAGTAAAATGAGATCTGTTTATCAATGGCTGTTTTGATTGTCCTTTTGAAGACAGTTGTATATGAAGTGCCACCTCAATTCATTTGATGACAGGCGTTGCAAGAGGGGACACCAAACAAGCTACGGCATCAGCGACTCAGATGTCATTGTGAGGAGAACGCTCTTTTCACCAAAAGCGTTTTGATAGCAGCTACTTGAAAGGCTTGTGGACCGAAAGGTGCATTTGTCATTAATTCCCAAATAATTGTCCCCCGTTGTCATTCAGTTCTGGCTGTCCAGGAGGACTGCCTGAGTGTCTGTGCACACCTGCACGCACGCGCCTGTGCGCATGCGTGTGTGTGAGAGAGAGAGAGAGAGAGAGAGAGAGAGAGAGAGAGAGAGAGAGAGAGAGAGAGAGGAGAGAGAGAGAGAGAGAGAATGAGTGTAAGTGTGTTTAATGTTCCATCTCGGTGAAATGAGAGATTAAAGACATTACACTCAAAGCACTCTGGGAGAGAAAAGAAAGGACCCTCTCATTTCCGTTTCAAAAACAGAGAGAGGGATGTGTTTAGTGTGTCATCTCAAAACTAAAGAATATATTAGGGGTGGAGTGTTTTTATCAGCTCACAAGGTACAGTGAATTAAGGTTTGTGTGTGTGTGTGTGTGTGTGTGTGTGTGTGTGTGTGTGTGTGTGTGTGTGTGTGTGTGTGTGTGTGTGTGTGTGTGTGTGTGTGTGTGTGTGTGTGTGTGTGTGTGTGTGTGTGGGTGGGTGTGTGGGTGGGTGTGTGGGTGGGTGTATGCATACGTACGAGCTTACACGCTTAACATGTTTGTGTGCATGTGTGTGCGTATGTACGTATATCCAAGTGTGTGTGTGTGTGTGTGTGTGTGTGTGTGTGTGTGTGTGTGTGTGTGTGTGTGTGTGTGTGTGTGTGTGTGTGTGTGTGTGTGTGTGTGTGTGTGTGTGTGTGTGTGTGCGTGTGTGTGTCAGGGTCAAGGCGGAAGATTGTCATCACAGCCCAAGTGATGTCTGGGACCCCATTAGCTCTTGTATTCAGTGGCTCATTCCCGTTCAAACAGGCTCGGAGATAAAAGGACAGGGCAAAATTATGCAAATAAATCAAAGGCCTTCTTTTTTTAAGAGTGAAAATAAACCTCAGAGAGTCTGACGGTACATAAGGATTTTTCCGACGCACTCAAAAAGGTGTTGATATCTAATTGGAATTGTGAAGTAATCGCGTCTTTTGAAGTAATTACATCTTTGATGTGTTATCAACAAACGGAAGGTACAAGATTCAGGAGAGATTGAAGTGCTGTGCTGGGGAAGCTGTTTGTGGGTTTTAGCGTGTGTGTGTGTGTGTGTGTGTGTGTGTGTGTGTGTGTGTGTGTGTGTGTGTGTGTGTGAGGACCAAATGTCTCCAAAAGTATAGTATAATTTGAGAAATAGATATTGTGAGGAACATTTTCCTGGTCCTCACAAAATAAATGGTTGTTTTATGGTTAAAACTGATTTTGGGTTAGGATAACCCCAAAAAAAGCCATTTTCGGCGTTAGGTTTAATGTTAAAATATCAATTAAAAATGTCTTAAAATCTACGTCCTATATGTTGATGTCCTCACTAGTATAGTAATAAAAACGTGTGTGTGTGTGTGTGTGTGTACGCTTGGTATCTTAGCACCTGACTTAGCACCGGCGTGTGTGGGATCTTTTTCCATACGTTTTGCTGATTTGCACGCGTGTGTGTGTCCATACGTGTTTGTACGTGTGGGGAACATATGCATGTATGTACTCGTCGGTTTAGGGGCTTCAAACTCGGAGTAAGATAATTATGTGGAAGTTGTGTGTGTGTGTGTGTGTGTGTGTGTGTGGTGTGTGTGTGTGTGTTTGTGTGTGTGTGTGTGTGTGTGTGTGTGTGTGGCTATTTCTTTCTTTCTTTCTTTTTTTTCCTTTTAAATAGAGAGAGGTTGATAATTACAGGTTCAAGAGTGCTCTCAGTCAGCCTCCCTGAGTCTGTGTAAAAAAGGAAGGCGCGGAAAAAGCCACTTCAAGGCCTGCTAATTACCCTAAGGAAGAGAGGAAACATAAATGGGCGATTTTGCGGCTATAATGTTACAGGAAAACGGTTACATCAACCTCAGCACGTGAAACAGATCCACAGCTAACATCTAAAGGGGCCTGGCACAGATGCTCGTGCGGGCGTAGCGCGCGCGCGCGGCGTGTGTGTGTGTGTGTGTGTGTGTGTGTGTGTGTGTGTGTGTGTGTGTGTGTGTGTGTGTGTGTGTGTGTGTGTGTGTGTGTGTGTGTGTGTGTGTGTGTGTGTGTGTGTGTGTGCGCGTGCGCTTGTATTACCATACTTATACAACTTATACAATACCCGACAAATATTGTAGAATTTGAGAAAGAGACATTGTGAGGACCATTTATCGTTGTTTTATGGTGAAGAAAAGATTTGGGGAGTTTGGCTTACGATTAGGAAAAGGTTTGGTTTGGGGTAGAGTATGAGGGGTTAAAAATGGCTAAAATGTTACAAATGGCATTCATAACATCAACGTCGTAAAAAGGTTGATGTCCTCACAAGCATAGTAATACAAACGTGTGCGTGATGAGCACACCGTCATCCGTACACATGTGGAGAATGGCAGAATGAGTAAGTGTGCGCATGAGTGTGCGATGTGCGCTAAGGCCTCACGTTCAGCAGGCAGGGCATGTTTTCATAAGTGTAACTCTTGCATGTGTAGCCTATGGTGCTCGCATGTGTTTTATATATCAAACGCTGTCAAAACGTGGCAGGATCTAGATTTCTTTTACACTGCCCCAAGTTACGTTTATTTATAAAGCAAAATGATGTGAAAACTTTGTGAGCTCAAGCCAAAACCGCTTTCGACCTCATTTGACGCAGTGTTTATTTAGACAAAGCCGTATTTGCTTATTGGCAATTGATTATTGATTTGCCGTAACCCGAATGCTGCAGGATATATACACACACTCCAGCCCACATGATTGCACAGGGTTTCCCAACACGTCTTCAGGATTGAACAGGATTCAGGCTGGCATGTCGTTTGAATTGCAGACACCTCTGCCCCCTTCCACCCCTCACTACAGAGGCAGTGGGATCTGAGCTCCACAGCTAGCCGTGTAGCATGATGGTTCTCAAACTTTTTCATGCCAAGGACCCCCAAATTGACACATATTAGCCCGCGGAACCTCATTTGAAAAGGTTTTGTGCCAAGGACCCCCAGAAGAGAAGATTTATGTTAGGTTTTACTTTTTATCTCAAAAATAGCAGATTGTACAGTACAAGCTCGCAGAGCTTGTAGATTTGCTATTTTTGAATATCCAACATATAAATGGATAAAGTTGCTGAAATGATTGTGATGCTATATTAAATATATGAACTACTTTTGCTGCAGACCCCCTGGAATCCCCTCAAGGACCCCTGGGGGTCCCCGGACCCCACTTTGATAACCACTGGTGTAGAATACTCTTGCAGTCCTGTGTGTGTGCGCGTGTGTGCGTATGTGTACGTGTGTTTAATGTTGAGCAGGGCATGGGGAAGATCTGCCTTTAAGTGATAAGACATTCACTTTGTAACTTGGCAGGGGGTCCAGCTAGTAGCAAAGATCTGCTTCTCTGTAGACACACACACACACGCACACGCACACGCACACGCACACGCACACACACACACACACACACACCAAGCACATCGCTGCGTGAAAAGAAGTCACGAAAACCCTTTTTTTCTCCTCCAATATGCGAAAATCTATGTGTCTGCCAAACTATGCAAAGACATAAGTAATTTCACAGATTTACTCATGCGTACACACAACAGTGCAGATAAAGACACGCAAACACACACACACACACACACACACACACACACACACACACACACACACACACACACACACACACACACACACACACACACACACACACACACACACACACACACACACACACACACACATACACACACAGACTGGTTCAAATCTATGAATTGGAACTTTGTCCAAGGCCTGCTGGTGGGTGAGCTGTATGTTATACCTCCAACATTGCAAACCGCTGTGACATATCATATGGCAGCCAGCATGCTGGGAGCATTAGCAATAACTGGATTTCACGTAAGTTATTGAAAGCCATTTGTAAACAGAAACATGAAAGCAAACAAGCTCTCACGCAGCCTGCCTTCATCATCAAAGGCCTATCGATCAAATGGGCCTCCCTCCCTCCCTCCCTCCTTTCCTCCCTCCTCCCTCCCCCCCGGTTCGTTCCCAGCCCGAGCTCAATGGGAGCACATGTACCGTGTACACCCACCGCCCCGACCCCAAAACACATCTGCTTGTTCCAAGCCATGCTTGAAATGATGCCCCCCCCCTCTCCTGTCTTCAGTAATACCCGTCTTACTTCCATTCTTTGTTCGACTTTTCATTCCTCATTATTATTTCTTCCCGGGTTATGCCTAATTTGCGCTCCGTCGAATGGCGGTGGCGCGTGCCGAGAATAGCTGACCTGTAAGCTCACAACGCTCACGACGTGTTGTGGTTTTGACCTTATGGATCTGCTGTATTCGGGCATGCGATGCCGTCGTACGATTAACCCGTTGAGACCTGAAGCCGATTCTACATGTCTCCTAAATCTCAACAGTATTCTAAAAAACGTATGTTTCTATATCAGTGGTTCTCAATCTTTTTCATGTGAAGGACCCCTAAAACGATATGCATTTGGCCGCAGACCCCCATCAAAATATTTTGTTCCAGGGACCCCCAGAAGCAAAGATTTGAGTTACAAATGTTCGCTTTAAAAATGTATATATTCAAAGATGTGCACACATTTTCACGATTTTTCAAAAATAGCAGATCTACAAGCTCGTAGCGCGGCACTCGGTGCCGCGCTATGAGCTTGTAGATCTGCTATTTTTGAATAGCCCAAAGTGTAAAATAATGCTTTTTAGCTCAAATCTAAAAATGACACAGTTCCAGGTCTTAATGGGTTAAGTAAAAAGTGGGATTCATGTGCAGATCTACAAGCTCGTAGCGCGGCACTCGGTGCCGCGCTATGAGCTTGTAGATCTGCTATTTTTGAATAGCCCAAAGTGTAAAATAATGCTTTTTAGCTCAAATCTAAAAATGACACAGTTCCAGGTCTTAATGGGTTAAGTA
>NC_139949.1:35629508-35744508 GCF_963454915.1 Gymnoscopelus microlampas
CCTACTGGCTCACCTGCCAGTGAGGAGCCCCCACCGGGAGGACGTAGCACCTCCGTCCTACCCCTCCCGCTCAACACCCCCTGCTGACAGTGCAGTGACAAAGATCATGGTCCCCCGCCCAGCTTTCCTCCCCTGAACACGGGCCAGTTGTGTTAGTATAGAGACGCTCGGCCAAACTGGACCACCCGAGCACTTGGAATCGAATTAGTCTTTTCAGTCCATTGAAGATATAAAGCACACAACGATAGAGAAAAGACCCAATTTCAAATAGGGCAAACAAAAACAAGAGTGCCAGCTAAAACATTACAGCTACAAAATGCCGAGGCAGTCCACTCATATTTCACTGTAATTCGGTAAAAACCCCTGTCAGTCTGGTACTTGATCAGATCATTGGTCGGTCAGTCAGTCAATGTTGAGTCATCACGTGTGTCAGTCAACCACAAAGATGTCACAAACATCAGCGGTTCTTTCTAGCACTCTCATATTGATCTGAACGCCTGATTCCCAAATATGACTGTTTGCTCTCATACTGATTCCCAGATATGACTGTTTGCTCTCATACTGTAAACACCATAAAAGTTAAAAAGGAGAAATGAGACACGAGACATTACTGTAGAAGCTAAGATGGGCTTTACTGCAAGCCCATGTAGCCTACCGTGTTTTGTTTACACTTCTTACTGGAACATTGCTTTTGGTGGGGGGGAGGCATTTTTTACAAGTCTTTAATTGGTTTCTGGTGTTTTTTAAAGGTTTCCTCTTAACTTTAGTTAGTTATTTTTAGACTTAACAAGTGCAGAGCGCAACAAAATGTTTCATTTTCGGCCAAAAACATCTCCCATAACTTGAGGGACGATTATGGTGCGTTACGTCTAATTGATGTAAGCTGAAAAGGAAGCATTTCGGGAAGCGGGTGGCAAACTCAAATAGTGCCCCGTTCAGATTGTACAGACGTACATAAGCATGTCTGCTCTCCTGTCCCTTTCCGACTGTAGTTACAGTATAATATACATTTACAGTGTCTGCAGCTCTTTAGATGTCGCGGTTTTTGTACAGTGCAGCAGTCCCTTGCCCAGTCATTAGAGCAGCGCGTTGTGCATCACTTTCACTTTCAGCGGTTATGCAGCCCCTGCGAGGAATCATCCGCATTGCTCAGATATTGTAAAGCACACAGACATATTGATACCACCGGCAGCCCTGTGTGTGGAGACTGGAGAGCAGCTCTGACTCTGGTGTTTATTGGTCTTTGAAGGGTCTCCTGGAGACGCAGACGAGGAGACAGTGAGATAGATAGCGGCTATTAGACAGCTCACTCAAAAACAAAATAGGGACATTCCACAGAAAACTGCCCCTATTAGAGCCATCATCAGTCATTTTCCCTTCCACAGGTTTCCCAAAAGTAGCCTGTTACCAAGAAGGTCATGTGACTAATTGAAATGACTATAAATCAGTGAAATGAGCCACCGCTGATGAAAGGACACACTCCACCAAAGTTCTCAGTAACTGGAATGCAGTATCTAAGCGTTTTATTTTGTTTTATTTTATTTTATTTTATTTTATTTTATTTTATTTTATTTTATTTTATTTAAACTGGAGAGTCACTTAGATCAGTGAATCAGGTATAATTATGTTAAAAAAGAACTGTCATGGTATTCTTTCCTTTACAATTTTGAAAAAGAATTAGGATTGGGATATACCCGATAAATAGGAACTTAATGTTAGTTCCTTTGATCCAAGCCAGAACACAAATGAACGGTTAAACACGCTCGCGAAAATGCACCCACCCTTCTGACCTCTTAACACGGCAGCCGTGTTAAGTGGTCAGAGGGGTGGGCCGCAAACGCTTCTCGAGATTATCAAGTGGGCCCTGATCCCTGATGAAGGTTGAGAACCACTGACTTCATTCAGGTCAGGTAACTAGGTAACTTCAAAGCATTACACTTCTCTATGTGAGTCATACAGTACATCTCAACACATACAGTAGCTTACATGTGATGTATTATAGTGTAAGGACCGGCGAGGGGAGTGGGTACAACTCTACTTGCTTCAGTTGGTGTTAAAGCATGAAGCAAAAACCACTGAAAGGAGCATGCAAATAACACGGTGGCTGAATGAAAGAAAGAAAGAAAAGAAAACAATGTTTTTTATGGAGTGTGAACATTCACTGGGATGTCTGGTGGGGGACTTAACGTGGAGCCTCGTTAAAGAAGCCCCCCCCCTCACCTCTATGATGTAACCATGAGACACAGACCCTGACTGCAGGGGCGGATGAGAGGGGGATTTATGAAAGGAGAGAGAGATAGACAGGGAGAGAGAGAGAGAGTAAGAGTAAAGCCGGGAGTGGTGTAGGTACGTGGGGGGGGGGCGTATGAACGTATACATTTTAATTAAAGAGATAGCTAGATCACTGGTCCTCGGACCCCCAGGGGTCCTTCCTTGAGGGGGGTTCCAGCAAAATGATGATGATTGTTATGAACCAATTGATTTCTTATGGGTCTTTAACTCTGAGAGTGTACAAATGGAACGGGTCGAGTGAAATTGACACCGAGGATTGTACAGTGCAGATTGTGGTTTCAGAGATTTACAAAAAAAGCATATCAAACTGGGGGGGTCCTTGAAATTAAAAGGGTTGACAGTAAATGGGCTTGATGGATGGGGAGGTAGGAGGAACGGGAAAAAGAAACAAGATAAATTAGGGAGAAGGAGACATGGGGAGGGGGGGTAAGGGGTCTTCAGAGCAAGAGAAGGGATGGGAGTCGTCGGCGAGAAAGAGAGAGAGAGAAAGAGACACAGAGAGACAGAGGGAGCGGCCTGGCGAGTCAGGTAGACTGACTCAGTCGCATTCCTGTCGTCCAGATTTATGGCGGTCCTGAAGCAACACCCCCCCCCCCCCCCCCCGACCCAACCCACCCACCCTTGCACCCTCCCTCCCTGAGCAAGCGACCAAATTACAGTCATCCACAGCATTCCACCGCTGCAAACACAGGTTAGGCAGCGGTGGGCCTGCGCTAAGTGCTAGGTGCTGCCCGTTGACAAATGACTTCCTTTGAAGGGTGCGTAGAGAGAGAGAGAGAGAGAGAGAGAGAGAGGGCCCCGGCTGTTTGCTCTCCCGACGGCAGAGAGAGCCGTGCGAGCGCTTTATGTGGCTTTGTCTCCCCAAGCCGGCCGGGGGGGGGGGGGGGGGGGGGGGGCTTGTTTGGTAACGATTGGCTTCGCTGGAGCCGGGGTAACGGAGGAGTGGAGATAAAAGAGCAATTAGATTTTTTGGTGTGTCGTGTATATGTACGCCTGGGTGTGTGACTGTGTGTGGCTCTCTTTGTACTGTGTGTGTGTGTGTGTGTGTGTGTGTGTGTGTGTGTGTGTGTGTGTGTGTGTGTGCGTGTGCGTGTGCGTGTGCGTGTGCGTGTGCCTGTGTGTGTCTAGTCTAGTCAGGGGTTAGGTTAAAAGAAGTGTGTGTTCCAGTACCGTAAATGAGCTTATAACCTCAGAGCTCTACAGTATCTATTTAAATGTGGGAACCTTTTGGCTCCGGGTCCTGACATGAAAACAGGTAGTGGAGCTGTGTTGTGGTGGAAGACCACCACCAGTCAACTGTTCTGACGGACCACATAACTGTTTTCTGTGTCAATGGTTCTCAAGCCTTTTAATTCAAAGGACCCCCCAGGCCAGTTTAGTATGCATTATGTAAGCCATGGACCCCTATAACTCTAAGAGAGTTGATCGGACCAATTCTTTGTTTACCTCTGTGTAGCCTGATGAGGCGGTCCCCAGCAAGACATATTATACTTCATAGTGCAACGGTGTTGCACGCCAAGAATAGCTGACTTACAGCAACCGTTGTGAGCTTGGAGGTCTGCTATTCTCGGCCGTTCTATGTGCGCGACCCCTTCCCGCGACGGAGCATAAATTAGGATTGATAATAATAATACCTGGGATTTATATAGCGCTTTTCTGAGTACCCAAAGTCGCCTTACATGTGTGTGGGGGGGGGGGGGGGGGCCAGGGGGAGAGGGTAAGTAACAACAACAACTTTATTATTATTATTTAGGCTTGAGGGGCTGCAGCTGCACGAGCAAGTAGCCTGTACTGCCGTGATCATAGGGAGCGCTCCCTCCGTCCTAATGACAGCGACTGGAGGTGGGGTTTGGAGGACAACTGAAAAGACCTGTAAGGGTCTATTTGGCTCCTACCTATCAATACTTTAGCTGGGGACCCCTGGGGGTCTCCGGACCCCACTTCGAGAACCACTTCTCGGAGTGACATGGGGAGTGTGAGTCACGCAGAGGGGTGTGTGCTGGTAGGAGTGTCCCGGTGTGTAATACTAGGTTCCCAGACTGTTTAATGGAGCTGTGGTGGACCTTCGCCCAGGGGCCACTGACCCCGTTTAGCCAATGTCACTGTGCAATGTCACCCGATAGAGAGGAGAGAGAGATCTGTGCAATTAAAAAAGAGAAATGAGAGATTGTTACAATGCATTTTTATCTGTGGGTATATATGTGTGTAAAATAATTTGTTTTCCATATTAACGTGTGTGTGTGTGTGTGTGTGTGTGTGTGTGTGTGTGTGTGTGTGTGTGTGTGTGTGTGTGTGTGTGTGTCCTACAGGCGTTCACAGGCAGTCCCAGGACCTCTCAGGATTCTACTCCCTTCCCCCAGGTGGTGTTGGCCAGATCACACCCTCCATGGGCTGGTGGGTAACACACACACACACACACACACACACACACACACACACACACACACACACACACACACACACACACACACACACACACACACACACACACACACACACACACACACACACACACACACAGAAGCACTCGTTTGTGCCCTCATTATGAGCCATAAATGACTTAAATTTATTCCCTGACCCTTTTAACCTCAACGTTAGCCCTCTCCTACATGCTTGACCTGTGGCCTACTTCTAACCCTTAACCCCACACCTGACCTCCTAACCCGTGGCTGTTAACTGTACAAAGTTTATAGTCGTACAGGAATACCTGTAACACACACACGCACACGCGCACACACACACACACACACACACACACACACACACACACACACACACACACACACACACACACACACACACACACACACACACACACACACACACACACACACACACACACACACACACACACACACACACTGTCTCGAGTCAGAGTGAGATCCATTTGTCACTGTCTCACATGCGTCAACAGGGGGTCGGGCGAGCTAACCCAAGGTCCTGTTGACATGGTAACCGCCTCGTCCCACCAAGTCTTTGAGGTTTTGTTATTTTGTTATTGTTGGCGTTTTGTGCATCGCCTCCGGTCAAAGTCAAAGGAATGTGTACAGCCGGGCCAGTGTGAGGAAAAAAAACAATCATTCCACATAATGTGCTATAACTATAGCAGTTGTTCCTAAACGGTGTGCCTTCGGACTTGCAGTATATACAGTACTATACAAACAATTCTGAATTCACTTTTAATTGGTATTACATTTTTTCCCCAATTTTTAAATACAATTGCAAAATAACTTGATCGGAGGTTTTTACCTGGCATTAGGAAATGAAAATAACATTACAGAGTGATCAGAGTATAACACCTGTTATAGAGGCTAGTTTGCATGGATATGAATATCGCTGTTGTGGGGCAGAAACCTCTCATCTCCATATTCTAACTTTTTGTGTTTTCTTCGTAAAGCCATGTCCTTCTTGATCATACTACAGCGTCACACAAAAGCATCAAAAGTAGCAGATCCACAAGCATGAGCTTTTCTGAATCCTGAAAAGTAACAGTTTTGGACAGGTTTGCATCCGACAGAGACAATATACTAGGTGTTGAAGGTGTTAAACCAGCTAGAGGATTAACCCATTCAATCCGGGAACACATCTACAAATGTCTTTTAAATCAGCAGCATCATCAACAGTTTTTTGAAAAACGTATGTTGCTATAACATCAGTGGTGCTCAAACTTCTTCATGTCAAGGACCACCCAAAATGATATGTATTCGGCCACGGACCCCCATCTCAAAATGTTTTGTTCCAGGGACCCCCCCCCCTCCCGCCCCAGAAGCAAAGATTTGAGTTACAAATGTTCGCTTTAAAGAACATGTATTCAAAAATGTGCACACTTTTGAATGATTTTTCAAAAATAGCAGATCTACAAGCTCTTGAATATATATATGAGCTTGTATATCTGCTATTTTTGAATCGCCAAAGAAATCTAAAATGACGCAGATGCTTTCCCGGTCTTAATGGAATAATGAGATTCCCCTTATCGATATTATAAAAAAACATAGAGTGGTGGCCATCGTATTTAGGATTACATTTTCCAAGCAGGTCCTTGCGGGATTGGAGCAACAATACCGCATGTTGGGGAAACTGAGCCCTATACAGCAGCTTACCACTGTCTCTTTTTATTAAAATAATTTTGAATCTTCAGTTTGTTTTTGAGTTGCTTGCGGGGACCTCATAATGTCAGGCTTGTATGAACTGGTAATGAACGTGAAACAATCCCCCGCTCTGCCGATGCCATGTATCGGCTGCCATTCTAATCCATTTATTTACAAATCTATCTCAGGCTGGCCAAGCACACTGAACAAATCCTGTTCCAGTTCGTCATCACAGGCTTATACGTCCAGTATGAGTGGGGGCATTTGGAGTGGCTGCTCAAGACTGCTGTGTGTACCTTCTATCTATCGTGTTTATGTACACGCAAAAATGCGTATTTGTATTTGCAAACACACGTTCTCACTCGCGTCTCTGCGTCCACATTTCGATATTGTTTCAGGAAGTCTCTCTTCTTTCTTTCTTCTTGTCTTTCTTATTCTCTTGTCTCATGGTCGTCACTTCCAGACGCTTGCCTTTCTCACAATGGATTTATCTATTTATTTAGTTCAGTGGTTATTAACTGCTAATCGCCTTTTTAGCCCAGATTACATGCTCATCTGGGCTCCTCTTGTCACGCGTGTCTCTCTCGCTTGAGGACGACGGACAATGAACAGCGAAAATGTCAAGCCACATGTTCTCGTCGTTCTTAGACAATGAAACAGTAAGATAACTCGCACATCCCCCCAGATGATAGGGTGTACTCCATGGTTAGAGGCATGCGCGCGTTAAGTATAATGGGTAGTGTTGTCGGCTTGAAAATCCATTATCTTCGATGTCGCACGACGGAGATACATAAATGACAGCATATAAATGAGGCTTTAAGAACAAGTCACTGGCGTGTAGCATTGTGTTCCTCAAACCCCATGAGGTTGGGGTGGTTTTATACTGAAGACCACTGCGGTCACTATGGCCCGGGTTACGCACAGCAGTGCCTAACCAACACCAACATTCTTGTGATATCAAATGCAACATTTTTCACAGATTTATTTTTTTCATATAGTATGAAATTTATTGAAGTGAAAAGAAGTTCCAAGCTCTATTGTGTTGCTGTTGAGGCAGTTTCTGTTGTGCATCACAAGGAACAATGGCTCTTTTGTTTCGGAGTTGTCACACATGCTGGCTGTCGGTTTCCCTGGCTTACGATGTCCTCCGTTAACGCCTTCCACCTAACGCAGTGCTGCCAACTGGACGTGATTTAACCCCATGTGGTCAAGTCCACCTCAGGTCAGCTGGTGAGAAACAACAGACACATTTAGAACAGGGGTTCTAGAACTATTACATTTCAAGGACCCCCATATCTCTCAGAGTTACAGACCTGTAAGGGTCCATTTGGAACCCCCCACCCCCCCTCAAGGAAGGAACCCTGAGGGTCCGTGGAAGAACCACTGCATCAGATAGTAGTTACTCCACTCTAAGTCAAATGGTGAGAAACAATAGACAAATGAGAAATTAGAACAGACTGTGATTCTAGAGCTTTCTTTACCAGTGTACCTCCGCCAAAATAATCTATCAGCTGAGAACCCACTTCACCAGCCAAAACATTCTTTCTGATACTGATGATTTTTTTTACATTTCTGTCTTAACTTTGTTTCGTTTTTCGTCCTTGTCTTTGTCTTATCTACTTTTTGACATTTTATTTCCCTTGGCTTTCATATTCAAAAGTCCCTCGGGCCATGTCACAAAATGATCTGGCAACTTGTTTTTTTTTACTGGCGGATGGCTGACGTATATTGGCGATTGGTTGTATTGAAAATATTATGGCATATAAAAGATTTTTCAAACGTGTGTGATAGATTCCAGATTTAGCTGATTTTATGAACGTGGGATAAATGGTTCATAGCCATATATACTGTACATATATATATTTTTTTTACAATAACGTTTTTTTTACAACTAGTAGTGTTTGAGAAACACTGCACTAGAACAGTGTTTCCCAAACAGTGGGTCGGGGCCCATCTTTGGGTCGTGGGCCCATTTTTATGGATCGCAAGTTTACTTCAAAGTAAAGAGTGCGCCACAAAATAAGCCAAGAGCTGAGCTGGTTCAGCCTGCAAAGCCTTCGCAGTACAGTGCCCTCCATTACAGTTTCCTACATTTTGTTTTTAATTGTTATTTCAAAAGATTAGAAAAAAATGGCATACAATTCAAACATATTTCAAAAGAATTTCATGTGAGTCAAAAATATAAGGAATTTTTAGAAGTAATGAAAACAATGTGACACATTGTGAGCTTGTAGATCGGCTATTTTATCTATTTATGAAATCGTATTTTGGTGATTAAGGGTCCCGGTTTGGGTTTTTGAAAATAATGGTCACCCTAGTATTATGCACAACGTGTGCATGTGTTCAGTGTCAACATAGGGCAGGGCCATTGCTCAGTCAGAGGGATTAACATATCAATGACCCTCTATCTATCTATGGGAAGTGGCCCTCTGATTCCTCCCAGCCCAAGTTGTGTATTAGTGAAGAGATGTAAGGAAGACATGGGGATGTGAGACACACACATAGAGAGAGAGAGAGAGAGAGAGACAGAGTGGGGGGGGGGGGGAGTACGCTAAAAGGGACTTGGGTGGATTGGTTACGAGGAGGTGGAAAGATGTATTCTACATATCAAAGGCTCCTGTTTACACACCCTACCCCCAACTATATGCCACATCTCTCTCTCTCTCTCTCTCTCTCTCTCTCTCTCTCTCTCTCTCTCTCTCTCTCTCTCTCTCTCTCTCTCTCTCTCTCTCTCTCTCTCTCTCTCTCTCTCTCTCTCTCTCTCTCTCTCTCTCTCTCTCTCCTCTCTCTCTCTCTCTCTCTCTCTCTCTCTCTCTCTTCTCTCTCTCTCTCTCTCTCTCTGTGCGGGTGCATTCATGCGTTACCTGTCCCTCCCATGGTTTTGGCCCCAGCAGGCCCTGATACTGTCAGTATGCTGTATGTGATACTGTGTGTGTACATCACAGGGTTTAGGTCTAGGGCTCTCCATTATTGGTTTGGATCGGAGGCACACTAGTTGTATCAACATACACAAAGAAACAAGCAATCGTGTGTTGGGTGTTGCAACCAATTGCTTGTCTCTGACAAAGTTCGGGTTTGTTAGATTAGCTTGAGGAGTTCAACCAGATTGCCCACAATGTCCAATGTAAACAACTATTTCTTTTCACTCAATTTAGTAATAATTCCCAAAGTGTACTGTGGTCCCCGTCGCTGCCAACCCCCTACTGTTGGCCTGAGGAGGGTCTAGAAAACAACGTGCCTCCTCCTCCTCCGACGCACATGAAGTCACCAGCCACTTGTTTAAACCTGACTGCAAGGAGTTTCACAGGAGGAGTGGAACCAGAATGGAGGTTCACACTATCTCCCCCTGTTCCCCTCCCTGCTGAAACAGGCGCCACGCCTACCAGCGGGGGACTGTAGTGCAGTGACAAGGACATGAATGCTCTTCTGAGGCTAACTAAATGCAATTTAATTTAACAACTTTTTTATTTTTACATGGTGGCGCCTTTCTTACATGGTGGCATTTACTCCTATTTGGGCACGAGACGGACATCATCAATATGAATGACGTTAGAAATTCACTGGGGAAGCCATGCCGATTTTAGACCCTATCTTGTAACTTAATGGAATTTGGTGTAATTGTGGTGAGTTGTTATTGACGTGCGTGGGCCATCTTCTCCCCTCTGCTGTGCTGTGGCAGGCAGAGTCAGCCAGTCTACCCTGCCCTGTCCTCCTGTGGGTTCAGGCCACCTTACAACTCCAACCTTCCCAGCACCTCCTCTTACTCCAGGTACTGTTGTCCACCAGCGCCCATCCGGGCCCAAGCAAGCAAGCCAGGCTAAACCAGAGCCAAGCTGGGATAGATACATGCTTAACTTTGAACGTCAAGTTTACAACACACATAATATGCAAAGATGTACTCATACTAATTCAACTCTTAGTGCGTCTTTCATCGGGTAGCTGATGTTTTGCTCATGTTCATGCATTACTTATTACATATACATGCTGTGTGTTGTAAACCAGACTTCAAAGTAAATAGTGCGCCACAAAATAAGCCAAGAGTTGAGCTGCTTCAGCCTGCAAAAGCCTTCGCCGTACAGTGCCCTCAACTCCAACATGTGCCCACACACACACACACACACACACACACACACACACACGCACACACACACACACACACACACCCAAGACCGTGTTCTTGCTTGTTATTTTCTGATTGTGTTCACAGTCTCGGCCCTCTGTCCAAAACGGACCAAACAGCATTCAGGTCCTTCTCATGGCCTCTCCACAGCTTCTATGCCCGCTCCTTGTGGTGCCAGGCCATGCCATGCATACAGACAACGTTGTCTCGTACAGGAGCAGCAGTATTATCATAGTGTGTGTGTGTGTGTGTGTGTGTGTGTGTGTGTGTGTGTGTGTGTGTGTGTGTGTGTGTGTGTGTGTGTGTGTGTGTGTGTGTGTGTGTGTGTGCGCGTGCACGCTGAGCTTTCGTATGCATTGACATGTCCTTGCTTGTGTTTTTGAGCTATACTGCAAGTTGCCATTACATCTGTTGTAGCTTCCCTATTGTGGTAATAATAAACACATTATTTTTCAAGAAATTGAAAAAAGAGCCAGTGTTCCAACGGATCCAATATAGTTATTTATTCTATTCACGATGCTCTCGTTAATGCTTTTCATTGGTTCGTTATTCATAAAACCCACAGACACACTTTAACTGAATCGCGTTTCTACAAGCTTGCGTGACATACTCGTACGACCAAGTAAGGCATTCATTTACAGGAAAAAAACACTAAAAAGTTTAAATATGGAGATAAAATTAACCCATTAAGACCTCTACAAATACCTTTTAAATCAGTAGTAACTTTTTGGGAGGTGCCAAGGACCTCCCATCTGAAAATGTTTTGTGCCAGGGACCCCCGGTTGGGTATTTTTTCAAAGCCAACGCTAAAATCTAAAATGACACACAATGCTTTCACGGTTTTAATGGATTAATACGCACACCTAGACGTGCACAGCAAGCAGTACCCTCTTTGAGCTGATCTGCGTGCTGGTGACAGAAAGAAGGAGACAGATGCTGAAGAGCGGCTGCAAGTCGGCGGGGCCGCCGGCACTGCCTCCTTCCTCAATCAGTCAGCTTCTTCTGTTGTGGCACCCGGGTTCCACTGTTTGTGAAACTGGATAACCCATCGCGGTGACAGGCCCCCGACCATCAGCTATGAAATCCTAACAGGGGGGATATGGATCTAGTTTAAAAGTCATCAAACATCTATCACACCCCTTGTCAGAGACGGTCGCAGAGAGAGAGAGAGAGAGAGAGAGACAGGCAGGACCGACGGCAACATGGAGTTGATTTCAGTAAGCGGGACGTCGCCGAGAAAAATGGTCGTCTCCTTAGACTAATGCTTTTTTGTTCAAAACACTGGTCCAAATGGTTGATGATTTCTTATTCATCCCACTGCGCCCAGATAACAGACATCCATCACATAAGTGAACAGACCTCATCAAAGACACTAAGTTACAGTGCCAAGCCTCACTCGGGATAAAAGCACATTCAGTCGGCAGCATCCACCGGCTCCCTCTGTATGGTCAGGGCGCCCTCTAGTGTTGGATGGAGTGCCTCTTGTTGCATTGAACAGAAGGGACATAATAACATACTGAGGTTTGACACATAATACTATGTCGAGGTAGATGGATGCTATAGGACACAGAAGCCAAGGGTTTTCTTCCTGAAAACACTTAGCCCCCTTTTGTTCTAATGCCAAGATTTTCAACGGCCCGTTTCTAATGCACAGAAAATGAACTGCGCCAATCTGAAGTTTCACAGCTGAAATGTAATAGTCCAAGTCCACTTGACTAATGACTTGGAGCAAGTCTTTAGTTAATCATTATGGATAGCCCTTGTCATCTGGTATAAAGTACAAAGTACAAAATGATTTACATATTTAACCCCCCCCCCCCCGCCCCTCTAGAGGAAGAAATCGTTAAAGCCCCCATTCTTGCTAGTAAGAAGTTGATGCTCCAGCTTCTGAGGCCTAGTCCTGGTATGCTTCTACGTTGAGATTGTGTGTGTGTGTCGTGACCCCCCCCCCCCACAAGCGGGGCAGCCATGCTTACAGGCTCACTGCGTAATGTAGGCTAAAGGCCAGAGACATGCTTCAGCGCTTTTTTTTGTCCTTTTGTCCATGCAGCTAAAGAAAGATAACAAGTTCCTTTGTGATGAAGTATTCTCTCTCTCTCTCTCCCTCTCTCTCTCTCTCTCTCTCTCTCTCTCTCTCTCTCTCTCTCTCTCTCTCTCCCTCCCTCCAGGTTCTCTCACTCCCTGATGCTGGGCCCGTCAGGGATGCACCCTACAGGGATCCCCCACCCTGCCATAGTGCCCCCTTCAGGCAAACAGGACCATCATCATCATCATCACGACCAGTACGACAGAAACATGTACATGTAAGTGTTGCAGTGTTTGGACCTTGTCTAGTTTTGGTTGTTTTGTCGGGTTTGTGTTGACTTGACGACATAACATATACTTTTTTCCCCCTATTTTTTTGTGGTTTCACATATTTTATGTGGTGAAAATAAAGTGCTTTTTTACAATTTAATCTCTATACTTATTTGACCGCATTCCCATGGGGAATATCTTTGCCAAACATGCTGATCTACGCGTTGCATTGTGACACTTCGTGAGCTTGTAGATCTGCTATTTTAAGCGAATGTTCACCCCAGAACACGGATACTAGGGTTCAAAGAAATATTTTCTTTTACATTTTCCATTCTCTTCCCTTCCATCTCCTTTCTCTTCCACTGCAATCCCTCTCTCTTGCTTGTCTCACTCCATCCTCTTTCTCCATCTCTCTCTCCGTCTCCCCCTCTCCTTCTCTCCACCCCCCCTCTCTCCGCCCCCTTCTTTCTCTCCCTCTCCTGCTCTCACCCTCACCCTCACCCTCCCTCCCTCTCCTTCTCCTTCTCTCTCTCTCTCTCTCTCTCTCTCTCTCTCTCTCTCAGTAAGCCCCAGGTCGAGGTCAAGCGAGAGAAGGAGCCCAAGAAGCCTGTGATTAAGAAGCCGCTCAACGCCTTCATGCTGTACATGAAGGAGATGAGGGCAAAGGTCATCGCCGAGTGCACGCTGAAGGAGAGCGCCGCCATCAACCAGATCCTGGGCCGGAGGGTGAGGACACACACACACACACACACACGCACACACACACGTACACGTACACGCGCACACACACACACACACACACACACACACACACACACACACACACACACACACACACACACACACACACACTAATCCCACATGCCCCTGCCTGTGTGTAATTTCACACATGAGCAACATGAGAGGGCTGTAATGATAAAGTTGTATCCTCCCTGCGACCACAGAGATGATACTGTATCTATGAGAACATCTCTAGAGTGCACGGCTTAAAACACTTTCATAAACACGTACAAGTGAATGACAAATTTAAAAAAATGCAAAATGTGTGTTGTACAGGATTTCTTTGAGGATTTGTTTTTAAATAGCAGATCTACAAGCTCACAATGTGGCGCATAGTGATGCTTGTAGTTCAGCTATTTTCAAATAGCCAATGTAAATAGTGGTTCAAGTGGAAGATCCCCTCAAGGACCCCTGCGGGTCGCCGGACCCCACTTCGAGAACCATTGACATAAGGTGTCTCCTAACTAAGACACTGTCTGTTACTATAATCCATGCAGTACTATTATGCCAAGTTCTGCAACGTTTCAGAAATGTTTAAAAACGGTCACAACAGTCTCAGGTCTCCCTGTATTCAATCCGGTTGCTCTATGTGAGCGATTCTCAAAACATTTTCATGTCAAGGACCGACAAATTGAATGTATCTGGCCGCGGACCCCCAATTATAAAGATTATTTCCCAGGGGACCCCTATAAGTGAAGATTTCCCAACAATTGTCAACATTTTTCTAAAACAGCCGATCTACAAGGTCGCAACGTGTCGCGGGGCTTTATTATTTTTTTAATAGGGCTTAACAATTTAGACTGTTCCCTCCGTTTTTGCTGGAGGGTCCCCTGGAACCCCCTCAAGGACCCACATAGACACCCGTACACACCTCTGTGAATAACTGTGAATAACTGTGTGTGTGTGTGTGTGTGTGTGTGTGTGTGTGTGTGTGTGTGTGTGTGTGTGTGTGTGTGTGTGTGTGTGTGTGTGTGTGTGTGTGTGTGTGTGTGTGTGTGTGTGGTTTTTTTTTGTACACAGTGGCACGCACTGACCCGGGAGGAGCAGGCCAAGTACTATGAGCTGGCCAGGAAGGAGAGACAGCTCCACATGCAGCTCTACCCCAGCTGGTCGGCCCGGGACAACTACGTAAGCTCCTCCCCTTCCTTTTCCTCTACACAGTAAAACATGTCACACTATTTTCACTGTCGATTCATTGCGTGCCAACTTGGCAGCCGCCCATAGGCTGAGGGTCTGCTCCCGGTTGGAGGGGGGGTTATGGATTTTATTTGACAGTAACAAAAGTTGCATGCACGATTGCATTCATGCAGACCTTTACACACATAAAAAAAATGTTCGAGGATAAAATACACAATAAAGCCCAAAGGCTTGTTTCCATTGTGGTCCTCTAAGCGGGGCGGGGGACATAATGACAGGTTGGCAAGACAGGCATGACGGGCGAAACAGGACAGGATTAAAAGCACTTAAGAGCCAGAAGAGAAATAAATGGAAATAGAGGAGAAGCGAGAACAATGGACAAGGGAACTAAATGCCACCTCCATCCACAGAGACGCAGCAATGATCGTCGTCTCTGACGTCTAGCAATTAAACTTGAGGTTTCAGGTAGAGACGTGATCCTTTAGGCTCAATTATGAAGGTAGTCTTTTTAACAGTCTTTTGGGGCAGGGGTGGGGGAGGGGGGGTGGAATCAAGCCTGTTTGGTACACTCGGTACACGGTGGCAAGGGTCTCTGAATTCACACATTATGTTGGCTAGGCTTGATTGATTCAATACTTTATTAACAAATTACAAACAGTACAGCAAGTACAATTACGCAAGCAATGCTAAAAGGAGAACATTATGGTCCTATGTAGTCGATTCATAATCAGGACATACAAGACGTACGATACAATACAAATCATCGTCAATACAGGAGCAATAAATATATATTTACAGAAAAGTGCGGGGGGGGTGCACCTTCTACTTGCTGACGGTTCTCTCTGGTAGCAAGCTAGAAGACTTACTGTATCTATAGGCCCTGTTGCAATTAGCCACAGGCGCTCCTTTAGGGTGGTTTTGAACGAGGATAAAGCTATAGCTAGCTGTTGTAAACTGCTGTGACTTGACTGTGTGTGTGTGTGCCTCTGACGTGTCAGTTTGCTGTTGCACTCTTACAGACGGTGGGCCGTAACGGGGTCGCAGGGGGAAACGGTAAAGCTGATTGGGTAGGGACACGTCTTACGGCTGCTTTATGCCTCCATACTTTTGCACGGGGGGGGTGTGGCGGGGGGAGGGGAGGGTCAAAGGTTGCCTGTCAGGCTACAGAGGCCCCTCTACATAGCTGCATGCGCCTAGGGGTGGTACATTTGACCTGTAAAGCAAACACGTCAGTTGTTTTTTTTAACCCATTAAGACCTGAGGACGATTCTACAAATGCCTTCTAAATCAGCAGTTCTCACACTTTCAAGATTTTTCAAAAATGTTCAAAAATAGCAGATGTACAAGCTCGCAGCGCGGCAGCGCTGTGAGCTTGTATGTCTGCTATTTTTGAATAGCCAACGCAAAAATCTAAAGTGACACAGATGCTTTCCTGGTTTTAATGGGTTAAAGCCATTACGCACAGACAAGAGTGGTTGCCAATGGGGTTTTCGATTAGTAGCAGGGAATCTGACCCTATCAGTTAAACATGCATTCTTAATTCTTAGTAGCTTGTGCAGGTGTGGGGAAATAAGCCCCCGGGTGTTCGACTGTGACGTCTGAAAGACTTGATGAAACACTCTTAGACTTGGCTTCATTAACGATCAGCAAGATGGCATGGCTTCGCTTTCCTCCTCTTTGAACAGGGTTTTAAATGAAGGCTTTTCTCTTTTCTCTTACACACTAACAGTATACTATGGTGATTGCTGTTTGAGACTGGGCTCTGTTCAGAAATGCTTTACATTTCTCTAGTTGTACACGAATGCAGCACGCTGACAAGGACATGCTTAGTCTGAGCCAAACATGATTGAACGGTGCATTGGTAGCAACAGAAGGTGCTTTTGCTTTGCATTTAAACCAGATACCTTGGGTGTGGGAAGCAGTTAGAAAGGCTAGACTGTCCTTTCCCCTCTCTTGTGACTGGGTGGCCATATATCTGGCTGGGCTGAACTGTGCATTGTGCGGAGTGTAGAAGTTACGGCAGCTATGAAAATCGTGCATGGAATGCTGTTAGCTACTGTAGCTTGCTCTATGGTTCGTTTTCTGTACAACGTAGACCAAAAAGACAATGTGAACTACGGATGTTGATCTTGTTTCATTTACATGGGTACATATGATGGCATATGATATATGGAGGTCTTCCCCCATCAAATTGGAGCTAACATAACATTCCATAACAGAAAGGGAGGTTTATGATTGCTGCACAAGCCAGCTACATAAGCTTCCATCCTAAATGTAGCTTACTTTAGAATTACTTGGCCAGTGATGCCAGTTGTTAAATAGTATTATTACTTTTAGTCACTGTTATACTGTACCAACAGCTGTAAAAAAAGAACAGCTTTGAATTTATTGAACCTTTTTGAACACTAGTAGTTCTGCCAGATTCAACGAGGGACGTTATAATGGCTACATTTGTATCTGATCAATATCTAAATTATCTGATATTTAAAATAATGTTAGTTCTGCTGAAATTCTGCAAACTTGAATCATGAACAGAAGGTTGAAAACCAAAATAGTCATGTGACCCGCTAGCAAAACAGGAAGCGAAGTTCCACATAATCGCCCACGCAACTGTGGAGGGTTTCTCCTACGAGTTTTACACACACACACACACACTCACACACACCTACGTCCGCAGCGGCGCAGACACAATGCTTTTGAGAGCTGCAGTTGCAAGAGAAGAGAACTCGTAACCACACAGACAGTACTGTCAGCTAGCAGAAAAATAGACATTGTAGCGTAGGCGTGAAGATATCTGAACCCACATCCTTCATCTCAGTCGAATGTGAGGCTCCACTTCAGCATCAGTGGCTTCACACTAACAGCTCTGACACTGATGTTTACCTCTTACAGGCACCCATCACAATCTCACCCTACGGAGGCCCTACTCCCAAACAGAGACAGTCACACAAAACACTATTATGTTTCATGTCAGACTAATTGCATTAAGGCTGCCAGGTCTCAACCTGAATAATCCCATATTATATGCAGGTATTCACACAGAAATCTAAGAAGCCAATCAGACACAATACACAAAGTTCAATACCTGGTCAGGTTAGCAATTAAACATCGGGACTCGTCATCACAGGCCTCAGCTAGAATGTGTATTGACTTACTCCATCCATGGCACGACAGAGTCGCTCCCCGAAAAGGCAAGCGACTATCATGCTACCAGTGTATGAAATGAAGCTTGATTGTGTCAGTGTTCATGTCAACTGTCTGAGGTGGACTGTGTGTGTGTCTTTTTCAGGGTAAGAAGAAGAGAAGAAAAAGAGAGAAGCAACAGGACTCCAACACAGGTAACAGTTCACCCACTGAACTCTTTGAAACGTGTCTAAAGTAATGGCTTACTGTTTTCAGTACAGAGCCAAAAACAACATCAACAGCAACAACAATACAGCTTTGAATCCCAGCTTCCAAGCTCTTGTTGTGGTGGGGTTCACAGCCACTTCTCCTGCCTCACCAAAGGGCTTGTACTGTACTTTTGACTCCAATCTTAAATGGGGTTAAGGGGCGGCCCTATGTGTCAGCACCAGTTTTATTAAAAGTTTTGGTATTGAGTTTTGATTTTTGCGGTGTTGCCCATAAAAGTGAAACCCTTCTTAAAGCGTGTACTAACTGAGTGAAAGCATGGCTGTCCTCTCTGTGTCTCTCTATCTATGCCAGCCTATTTCCCGGATGAGTGGGTGTTTTAAAGCGGCTCTGTCTTCTCTGTGTGGCTGCCGTTCTGGTCGTCATGAAAGTTGATGTTTTTTACTGCTATGTCCTCTGCGACTAATGCCCTGATTTATACTCCGCCACACGACAGTGTCGCTTGCCGCCAAGGACAGATCCTTAAGCTAACAAAATGTTGCATTGCTTGTACGCATTAGTATGTAGATCGTTGTGGAGCAGTTCTTGGCAGCAAGCGATACCGTCGTGCGATGGAGTAGAAATCGAGCTTAACGGTTCTGTTTGATGGCTTCTGATTGGACCGCTTTGACGATGCTTCTGCTCTGACAGCCTCTGGTCTCTCCCTTTCATTCTTATATCTATCTATCTATCTATGTTAACATTTTCATCATCTTTCTACTCATCTTTCTACTCATCTCTCTCTCTCTCTCTCTCTCTCTCTCTCTCTCTCTCTCTCTCTCTCTCTCTCTCTCTCTCTCTCTCTCTCTCTCTCTCTCTCTCTCTCTCTCTCTCTCTCTCTCTCTCTCTCTCTCTCTCTCTCTCTCTCTCTCTCTCTCTCTCTCTCTCTCTCTCTCTCTCTCTCTCCTCCTTTGTGCATGCTGTGCATTGTGCTCAGACCCGGGCTCACCTAAGAAATGCCGAGCTCGCTTCGGTCTCAACCAACAAACGGACTGGTGCGGTCCTTGCAGGTGTGTACCAGACGCCCCCGCCCCCCCCACCTCCCCTCGCACAACCCCTGTCGCGCCGTCTTTCACAGCGCTCCTTGCTCTCCCCACCCCTCCTTCTTCTGCATCCATCCATCCATCCATCCATCCATCTATCCATTTCTCCCTGTGCTCTGCATGCCCTCCTGTCTCTAACCCGCTCCAAAACAAATAAAGAAATAATGGGGAGTAATGTATTACATGGAATCAGATCATAGTAATCTGAGTACATGTTATCATTTTCATCAAACTTTTGATTCATTTATTCATTTAATTCAGTTTTAAGATTATTTAAGATGCTTCATTCATACAGACCATGCTGAAAAGTGACTACGATTGAAAGTCAAGTCTAGTCACATTTATTTGCAGTATATCATTGCCGTTGGGCAGAAACCTCTTATTGCCATATTCTAACTTTTTGTGTTTTTTCGTAAATGAATGCCCTACTTGATCATACTACGTCACTACTGCTTTTGCTATTTTTGAATTTGAATCCTGAAAAGTAACAGTCTTGGACATAAAAGGTTTCCATTCGACAGCGACGATATCTTGATCTTGTCGTTTGCTAAATTGGGTGCTGAGAGCGCAACTTCTTCAGACACCCTTTTCTTGTCAGGGGAGGTCCCTTAGCCTTTAACCTTCCGGGGCCTCACTACAAGGCAGTAGTCTCGTAACCCTGATGAGGGGGGCTAACGGGTGCTACACCTTGCCCAAGGGTGACCCGAAACTATGTAAGGCAGGGGCGTTCAGCTCCCTGAGGCTTATACGAGCCCACATACCCAATATGTTTCGCCAAAGCATAAACTAGCCATAAGCCACCGCTGCTTAACCCATCCCATATCACCGCTTCTCTCCCATCATCCATGTAGTATTTAACAGTGCACCGTACAAATAACAAACACCATGAAAAACACTCATGTAAAGAATTACAGCATCATCATTAGTAATTCTACAGTGGAACGGCTCAATGCCTTTTCTCATCACCTCACACTGTTCAATTCTATTTTTGTGTTAAAGCTGCAGTCCGTAGTACTGCAAGTTTTATGTCCCACTCAGGATTTAAACCTGGCTCGTCTGTGTGAAAGACCAAATATATACCGCAATCTCATTTTGGCCAGGGGAGATATTGCGCTTATGAGCTTCAGACAGCACTACTTGTCAACCAGCAGGTGTCCTATCTGACACCAGGGAAGGGTAGGGAGGGAGACCTGCAAGGGTCCATTTGGAACCCCCTCGAGAAACCCTGAGGGTCCCCGGATCCCACTTTGAGAACCATTGCTCAACCATGCAGATTGGTTAAAGCAGTGGTTCTCAAACTTTTTCATGTCAAGGACGCCCAAATTGGCCGCGGACCCCCATCTGAAAAGGTTTTGTTCCAGGGAGCCCCAGAAGAGAAGATTTGTGTTAACAAAACAAAAATCAAAATTGTCCATACATTTTCGATATTTTTCAAATATTTTCAAAAATATTGCATATCTACAAGCTTGTAGATCTGCAATTTTTGAAATAGCCAACATATAAATAGATAAAGTGATTAAAAATGATTGTGATGCTATATTAACTACTTTAGCTGGGGACCCCACTTTTAGAACCAATGGGTTAAAGTCACATTTTATTCATGAAATTAAGTTCTGGAATGCAGCTTTAAATGAATGTATCAAACTTAGAGATGTGTAGCAGAAATTACTGTAGTTTGTCTAAAAACACACTCCTAATTTTGCTAGCTCTGCACCGTAGCAACCCCTTCCTGCCACACGGTGTCTTCCCCCGTCATCACGTCATGGAAATCTATGTGTTTGAGTGTGTATATGTGTGTGCGTGTGTGTGTGTGTGTGTTGGAGACAACAACAAAGGGGTGGGTGATTGTGGTTTGACGCAAATCCTTATCACCACAGCAAGACACACACACGCACGCACGCGCACACACACTCTCACACTCTCACACTCCGCTGCAGCTCTGCACTTTGACGATGCCATTGTGCCGTGCATCTGCCTTTCCACTCTCCATTCATGTGGTGCGGCCCGTGGTGCCGTTTGATGGTGAACTATGACATTTAGAGAACACTTTCTCTTTTGCTATCTTAGTCTCTCTCTCTCTCTCTCTCCCCCCCTTTTCTCTTCCTCACTCGTTCTAAGAGTCTCTCTATCAAAATATGGGCTAGTTGCCTTCCCTTTGCGGTGACAGCCAGTGAGTCATATCATATTCTGGTAATGAGCATGGATCCTGTTAAGGTCTTTGATGCTGTACTCAGCAGCGCACAAGCCTGCTTTGTTTCCAGTGAAATTATTATTGCCTTGGTTTCTGGATAGTACCAGTGGGGAGACCAAACCATAATTTAAATTAAAAACAACTAACTTCATCATTTGACAACAACAAAGAAATTATTAAAAACATCCATTCAAAGAATAAATGGTTCAACGTATAAACGTTCCTGCAATGTTCATGTTATTTGCACAAATATTTTGTATTATTCCAATCATTTCATCTACATGCGTTCAGTTTAATTAAATTAAGACATTTAAATTATGCTGATATCTGTATTAAGCATAATTTGCCAGATCATGTTGTTTGTAGTAAACCCATTGTGTACATCAATAATGGTCTAGAACAGTCACTGGTTCTCAACGTGGGGTCGGGGGACCACCTTGAGGGGCTTTCATGGTTACAGACCCTTACAGGTCTGTAACGCCGACAGCGTGTTTGGTTCCATTTGTACTCTCTCTGAGTTAAATTGACACTGAGGATTTTACAGTG
This sequence comes from Gymnoscopelus microlampas, assembly GCF_963454915.1. Lineage (NCBI taxonomy): Eukaryota > Metazoa > Chordata > Actinopteri > Myctophiformes > Myctophidae > Gymnoscopelus > Gymnoscopelus microlampas. The sequence continues at coordinate 35,651,391 of NC_139949.1, forward strand.
TAGATGGGGGTCCCCAAAGATAAAGATCCTACAAATAATCAAACTGGGGGTCCCTTGAAATGACTAAAGGTTGAGAACCAGTGGTCTAGGTTGAGAGGTTTAGACAGGTAGAGCCTGCACTCCGACTTTATGGTAAGAATCACTTTATCAGAAACATCGACAACGTTTCGATCCACACAGGATCTTCTTAAAGCAGTTTGAAAACGGACCTCAAGAAGATCCTGTGTGGATCAAAACGGTGTCAATGTTTATAACAAAGTGATTCTCTCCTTAAAGTCAGAGTGCGGGTTCTGCCTCTCTAACTGTTAGTTTTTGGCCTAGCAGCACCCGCCGTCGATGTGCGTGAAATTAGATCTATGCTTTCTAGGTTGAGAGGTTGACATCACATCTTAAAAGTAAACCCTGGTGACATTCTACACTTTATTCACAGATAACTCTCTTGACTGTTCCTAGGAGGAAAAAGAAGTGCATTCGCTACCTTCAAGGAAGAGGTTGTCCCAGCCCAACTTCTTCAGATGGAAGTGCTATAGACTCTCCCCCTTCCCTCTCCCCTATCCACCACCACCAACACCACCCTCCCTCCCCGGCCTGCTCGCCCACCTCGCCAGCCTCCCCCTCACTGCGCAGCCCCTTGCTTCCGCCAGCCAAGCACCACCACCACCACCATGCTCGCACCACACCCACAGAGCAGCCCGCCGCCAGCAAACACGCCGTCGACATCTCTCAGAGGCCGCGGACGGCGTCCGGCAAGCACTCCCACCACCACACACACACGGAACTGTCCCACCACCACAAGCACACGCGCGTTGTCTCCCCCGGTGCAGGACTGTCAGCCGCCAAGACTGCGGTATTTTAGCCCCGAATCGCGCTTCGTCGTGCAGGCTGCGCTGTGCTCCGAAAACAGCAGGCCTTCCAGCTAGCATCGCGAGCCGGAAGGTCTGCTGTTTCCGGCGCGCCACGACCTTCTACGACGGAGCATAAATTTGACATTACTCTTAAAGCACTGACAGAGTCTCGGCGATAGCGCGACGTTCAACTTTACAATCTGTCCCATTGCATCGCTGTCGTCAGAGCCACCATACTGTACCAGCCCTCGTTCTCAACATTCATCTCCATCCTTTCCAATTAATTGAAGACTGAAGGAATGAACCACATTGTTTGCCAAATAAACTCCTGTGATCAACTCGCCTCTCGCTTCACACACACCAGAGGTCAAAAAACTGCGACCAGTTTTCTCATCCCAACAGCTGGTTGCTGAAAGACGTCAAAAGGCCAAAACTCTATTCGAGGGGACACCAAGTGATCATGTATTCTCCGCCCCCCCCAAGAAGAGTGAAAGTCTACATTATGACTCAAAAAGGGAGATGACATATGCTTGTTCGTCACCCTTCTATGAATTGTCCATCTATAACTTTGCCTACCTTACACAGAGAGCATAGCTTGAATAGCAGTATTCACAACCATTCTGACCAAATCATGAGACCATGAAAGGGGAGCACAAATCATGGAACACCAACAGTAGCCTGCCAGCCAGCCAGCCAGCCAGCCAGCCAGTCAGTCGTCTTTCCCAGTCCAGAACCGGGGCAGAACCTCAGTTCTGGACACAGAACCTTAGAAGGGGAAGAACTTCACTACTTGGAAGCCATTTTGAAAATGGTCGACAATGTGCTGACTTGGAGGGTGTTGTGTAAATTGTTTTTGTTCACAGCTTCAAGTCCAGTCGATTCCATATCAAAGGGGACTGGTATGTTTTTAGATACGACTGGTCACCGTTGACAAAAAAGTTATATTTATATCCATTCAGGGTTGCAATTAAATATGTCGGAACTGCCAGAAAGTAATTTGAATGGTCATGTAATAAGCCTCCTCCCTCCCTCTGTTAAAGTTCTGTTTACTTGTTTTAGGCACTTCCAGGCTGTCACACTCTTGAAAGATCTACTATTGATTCAAATGTTCCTTTTGATGTTTGTTCACACCAGTTTTAAAGCTACAATCCCTAAAGTTCTATGTCCGTTGTCTACCTCTCTCCCAACAGAGAGATAATTGCAACTAAAACAAAGATGGTGGTGTGTCTAGTGTCCAATATTATTTACATTTTCAACCTGTAGGTTACCTTCCCGACACATTTCTCAATAAAAGTAGGGAGACCACCTCCAACCACTGCAGATGTGCGAGCTATATTGTATTAATATACTTTTACATTACATATTGGTTAAAGTAATGTTTTATTCATTAGAATAAGTCCCAGATTGTAGCTTTAAAAGTTGTTTGAAAGCGCAGTTGGTGTTAGCTGGTGTTCAATCCCTCCATGAGAAGGAACAGGAAGTCTTTTTTTGGCTGTTTTGTATGACTGAACATTCTGCAGCTCTAATCTATTCTAAGACCAAAATGGGTACTATTATATTTCATTATTGTGTTGTAAAGTTTTATAAATGTTGGGATTCCTATCTATAATTAAACTTTTATATGTTTTTATGTAAGAAAAACAAAACAAAAAAATGACCCAAAAAAAAAGAAGAAAGTTTCAGTAGACTTTTTAGTTTCCACCATTTCTAAAAGCAATACATACATTTTCTGTTTTCCTGCCCTCCTAAGAGGGGAAAAAGCATTTTGTGCAGAAGTTTGCATTATTATTTTCTATTGATAATGTCGCAACAGTTCAAACTATGTCTTGTGTTAATTTTACAAACCTGTGCATGTACCAACTTTAGTTTACCAAAAATACAGTTACAGAGTGGAAAGGACATCACTGGCTTTACGTTACTGCTCTGCTTGCAGCATCAAACCCCAGACTACAATGCTTTGAAACAGTGGTTCCCAAACACTGGGTCGCGACTCATTTTTGGGTCATGGACCCATGTTTATGGGTCGTGAGTAAATATCTTTTTTTTTGCATTTCCTATTTTTTTTCCTTCATTTTCAAAAATCTTTACGGATTTCAGTAAAACAAATCCTAAAAACTTAATAGTGAAAATAGCTCACAATGCGATCGGCAATTTTCTAGATGATTATAATATTTCATAATCGATTTATGGTAAGTTTGGGTCCCGGGGAGACGACAAATTAATATGTTGGGTCTCAAAGGAAAAGGTTTGGGAACCAACGCTTTGGAAAAGACATTGTAGAATGATTCTTTGTACAGCAAGGCTGCTTTATTCCGTTTTCTCCACCAGAGGGTGCTCTTGTTATAGAAATATTTGCTCATATTATTGTAAGTGGGCCTATTCATATCAGTGAGTGAACACAAGTTGTCATTTGTCTTTTTTTATGCTTTGAATGACTTTTGCCTCTGATGTAATACCCTTGTTTTTGTTTTGATGTATTAAAAGTATTCTGAAAATTGACTATGGCAGTGTTGGTATCGTTGTAATGGGGCCTATATGCAGTTAGTTAGCCAAATAAATGTTGGTGTCTGAAATTTTGTCAAATTACGAGTTTTGAGATTGAGTCTCATTGCTGTGAAGCCACAACAATCAGGTCATTTTAACTACTAGAGGCAAGCCCTGTTATACATTGTTGTCCAACTCCGAATGGCTTATTTCTGACCACTAGCCTACTGTATATTGTGCTGAACTATTGACTTGGTGTGAGAACGAGCCCTTTTGCGGCTGGAAGCAGTACAGAGGTGTTTGTTAAGTGCAACCAAGAGGTGTGTTTAATCACCGAAGACAACACAGGAGCTCCAACACAGGTGACAGACATGGTGTTGCCTGGCTCACGTTCTACCTCAACTGACCAAGCTTGTTACTGGCAGCATTTTATACTCAGCTGAGCAGCTGAGGCAATTAAGACTCCACTCCACCATGTCAAGGGGTAGATAAACAGATACAAATACAGAAATATATAAATACAGAAATGCATATAACATTAACTCATAAAATATCTTAAAACTCCATGAACTACACCACTAATGATTCTCATACTACAACTTTACACAAGATCCCTCACAATTCCAAATACACATTACAATCCCCCTCTGCCCTTCTGACTTGGTCCAGCCCAATTACACTGGCAAACAGAACAGCCCGCTTTGGTACATGTTAAGCTTTCGATCATTACTCAGCATTACCCATATTGCACCTCTCACACATTCCACTTAGTCTCTATTGCACTCATATTACACCAATTGCACTTGCCAGATATCACCAAACATGTTGTCTCCATAGGTGGACTAGTTAGCTGAGTGGCCAGCTCAGCTGGACAGGACACAACTCAAATGTTCAGTTAAATGTAATCAACAATAAAATGACTGCATTCCTTTCTGTGCAAACTACAATGTGCAAATTATGCAAGTGTAACAGAGGACCTCTCAGAGTAACAGAGGTAACAGAGGACCTCTCTGTTACACTTGGAAATGTTATTACAAGACCACCAACTTTTCGGAAAACCTTAGTGAGATTTGATTCTTCTGTGTCTATTTACCGTTTAGTTTACCCTACTATTAAAAAAAATAAGTGAAGATAGAAATAAAACCGATTTTGGCCATCAGAGGGATCATGGCAGCAGGGTTGGTTTAAAACTCAAGGAGGCCCCTGGGCCAAATATCTTTTCTACACTTTTATTTTGTGTGGTGGTCACTCACATAACTGTGAGTGACCAAATGTAATTCAACTGTGACTGAGCAAATGTAATTCAGGGGTCTTCAACAGGTGGTCCGGGACCCCTAGGGGGTCCTCAGAGTCACTACAGGCGGTCCGCCAAATCTTTGTGTGATATTTCTTTTTTTTTACCTTAACCACTTGAACTGTAGCATCCCTTTTTCTGAGCAGCACTTTAGCCAAAAATAGCAGATCTACAAGCTCAGGCTATTTTTTGGCAAAGAGGTATAGGTGTAGAGGGAAACAAGAAAATGACTTGAAGTCATATTCTACCAGGTGCTCTGTGTGTGTGTGTGTGTGTGTGTGTGTGTGTGTGTGTGTGTGTGTGTGTGTGTGTGTGTGTGTGTGTGTGTGTGTGTGTGTGTGTGTGTGTGTGTGCATAGACCTGATTACTTGTTTTTCGGATTGCTTGTTTCTCTCGCCAAACCTGGCAACAGAATTTGCGACGCTAAATGCTAATAATGTTTTTTTTATAAGTGGTGGCAACATTTTTAGACACCACACAGGTCTTCCCAACAATAGCGACGAGTGAAGTCAGTGTGAACATGGCCAAATAATAACTTAATAGCCAAACTAGTTCTAATGAAACACGCTAGCATTTAGGCTAACTGTCCTGCCTGAGGCTTCGAGCACCTGGTAAAAAGAGCAGACCAAGTAAACAAAAAAAACACCATTTTATACAATATAGAGGGGGTCCCTGCTTCATCTCTGTCTCAGCTAGGGGGTCCTTGGCCTGAAAAGGTTGAAGACCCCCGATATAATTAGATCGATTGAGAACATGCAGGCTCAGAAATCCCCTTTGATTGATTGTTTGTTTCTTCTGAGACTGTCTGTAAGTAAATTCAGTAATGAATAGTTTGGATCATGCCGAAAATTGAATTATTATTATATATTATTATATTTCTGCTGTAAATGGGTAGACTTAGCTCACTTTGATTAGGATACTTACACCTAATTGGTGTAGACCTGTAGACTATATTTACTGTAGTAACCTGTACCTGTTGGAAAGGGAAACTTACTTAAAAGCAGGAGAAAATGTAAAGAATACCAGTGGTGGAACAGGTACTCAAATTGTTTACTTAAGTAAAAAATATCAATACAGCAATATAGAAATACTCTGTTACAAGTAAAAGTCTGGAATTCAAAACTTACTTGAGTAAATGTACAAAAGTATTGGTGTCAAAATATACTTAAAGCACCAAAAGTAGAACGTACTCATTATACAGAATGTCCCATTTCACAAGTTTTCAAATATATAAAATGTATAGAAATCTTTTGAAAATAGCAGATCTACAAGCTCACAATGCGACTCATTGTGAACTTGTAGATGGGCTTTTTTCTAATGGACGAAATGTATATAGTGCTGAAGTGGGTTGTTAGGATTTAAAGTTCATACTGGTTTGATTGATTGATTGATGTACTTTATTTAGTAAGACATGAGAACAGTACATTACAGTACATAACAGTACATGGAAGTACAAATTCACAATACAAGGTCTACTAAACTGGAAAGCTCATTAAGCACTAAGCTTGTTTAAGATGAGATCCCCATGCACACAAATCATGATGACATATAAGAGACAGACAGATATACAGTACACGCTACTATACAGAATGTCATACAATCAGTTTACAGGTTACTGGTATGAAAAGTTTAACATATGTACAAAAGAAGAAAGAGAGGGGGGGGGGGTGGTAGGGGGTAGGTTAGGTTAGGACATGGGGTAGGTTAGGACTTGGACAGGGGCCATTTTTGAATAGCAGCCTCCTGAAGGTGTATCTTTAGGGCACAAACCACTAAAGCCACAAACCACCAGGAAACAAGGTTGCAATCAAATATCCAGTTTATTTAGCCGGATACTGATGAATAGTATGACAGTAGGTTTTCATGATGATGCCATGGTTCTAAACACAAAGAAACACATTTTAATATCATGCCAGATAAAATATCAAACATAAATATGGCCTTTAAATTATATTATACATTAAGGTATATCATCAAAATAATAATTGGCCAAGTATTTACTTCATAATATTAAACATCTAAATATTCATATAACTCAAGTTCATCAATTCTTCAATATAATTATATAATCCACATCACTAGAAGTAAAACACTGGAACTTACATTATACCAGGTTTAACAGACGCATGGCAAACATCAGAACATGGGCAGCACAAGGCAAACACACAGGCCAGCCGCATGTGTTTGGAAACAAAGGACAAGGGGAGAATTGAAATCCAGTCCTGCTTTTATAGTGGGACTGTGGGAGGAAGTGAGGTCACCACCACAGGTACCAGTCTGAATCCCATTGTGGTGTCTCCTTGTGGAGCGGAGGGGAAATGAACCTTGTAGTTTCTGACATGGGTAATGTATATTTGTAATAATATTCAAAATCTACAAAGTAACTTGTAACATTTTCAAATAATTGTAGTGGAGTAAAAGTATAATATTTGCCTCTGAGATGTAGTGGAGTAGAAGCAAAAGTACTGAGAATTGGAAATACTCCAGTAAAGTAAAAAAAAAAAAACTCAAAATTGTACTTGAATACATGTGCTTAGTTCTTTACACCACTGCTGGCTACGTGAGATTACACTCTGCCTGTCTGGGGCTGGCACTTTCCCATCAGGGGAAGTGATTGGCAGAGTGGGGCAGGTCATCAGCCACTGGGCCTCACCTGGGGGTAACTAGGGAAGGAAAGCTGAGGAAACTAACATCTCTATCTTCTTCTCCTCCAGTGTGTGAGTGTGCAGCTTTTTGTTTGAGTTCCTGAGTTTATTTGTAGTAATACCATCACATACACGCATAGGCCTACAACACACCCCACTCATCCATACATTACAGATAGCTCTGTAATGTATGTATAGATAATTGTTGTTTATGGCGAATGTTTATTTACTTTGTGGCGTTTAATTTCAAATCTTTTTCTTTTTGCATTTTACTTACGTGTGGACTCCCTCCTTGTTGCATTCTCCAAATTCTGACGATCACATGGCCTGTTCCTTCAGGGAGTTGATGCAAAAAAAGTAGATTAGCTTGTTTTTAAGTCAGTTTCTACAATGACACAATAGTTTATGTTAAAAAAAAAAAGTCATACTATTCTATGACGAAAATGAAGTCATGTAATACTTTAGTTTAAACAAAATGCCATACAGTACTGTTAAAGTTATAATGCCATAATACTTTGTACTTATTAGCCTAAATTATTCACATCATAGATATCTGTTTTAATATTTATTTGTTAATTGGTGTTGCAATGAATACACAAAATGGAAGTGGTTGAATTCAAGCCCAAGCCCTATTTTATTGAAGTTGAGTTTTTTTGTTTTTTCTGTTTGGATATTTTGAACATGATTTCGGCGACCATTGTACAGAATGTCAGTTTATCCTGGACTCAATGGACTCATGTTTCCTGTAGTTCCAGTCAGACCTTCTCCTCCAGCTGATGTCAGCTAAGAAATGAATATAGGCATATGAAAAACACGTACAGATTGTAATGGCATTACTTAGGCTGTTTGCTTTCGTGTAAATCTGGGTGTGGAGTAAAAATGTTCTAACAGAAGGTTTTAAACAATCTAAATCTTACCACCACACCACACCGCATCAAAATCTACCGTTTCCATTACGATCAAATATCCCCTCGCACTACCAACTGGGGGGCGCCAAACTAGCTCTGAGGCGAGGAGTTAGGAGTATGGAGGCAGCCCTACCCCTTCCTAACGCTCTCGGAGGAGAGGGAGTAGCATGGAGGGAGGTCACCTCCAGAGGGAGGAGCTTAAGAAATGTAGGAGATTTTTTTTATTAAAATCTTTATTTTAATTAAAACATTTTTTTGTGATTTCCCATTCCCTATTTTAGTTTTTTTAAGTAGTTAATGTTTTAGTTCTAACGTTTTTTTTTATAAACCCAGACCAGACATTGAGAAACAGTGCCCTACTCTAGGTGTTTTCAAACGTTTTTTTTTGTCATGGATCCCCAAATTGACTTTCATTGGGCCATGATGGACAACCATATAAAATTATTGTGTAGCCTACTATGAACACTTGTATGAAAAGGTGTTTTGGCTTAAATTACATTAGATTAAATTGTCTAAACTGGGCAGATACCCGTTGGAAACGCATGCCCCTCCTGTTATGCAATGCCCGCTGCACTTTGTAATCAGGGTACCAGTCTGTCTGTATGTCTCTTTTATGTTTATCTCTGGATCTGTCTGTGTCCCTTTTATTATATAAGGAGATCCCAACCGCTGATCTGACCGATCTGACCAACTTCACACGGGGCACCACGCTTCCCAGGTCCTCAAAATAAACTAAACTAGCAAATCCACTTAGAAAATTAATTACATTGAAATTTAGAGTCATGGACTCTGATAATGGGTACAGCAGTAATACCTGATAATGGGTACAGCAGTAATACCTGAACTTGTACACAAATGGTTATGTCACTGTGACCTTGATCTTTGACCACCAAATTGTAATAGAGTTATAGTAAGTAATAGTTAAGTAAAACTAATAAAACAAAATAACATTAAAACTATATTTTAGTTAACTGACCTTTTTGAATCTCACCCCCTGAGAAATGCCCCATATTACAAAAAAAAAAAGAAAGAAAAAACAACACTGAAAACTAATACAAACTAAACTAACACTAGGGTAAAGGCTCTTTTCCACAGTACCACAGAAGAGTTCTGAGTATGGATGAGGACAGTTATCACGGTTCCAACTGTTTCCATTTTGCAGTTTGACACGGCACGGTTTAAAAAACTAAATAAACTAGCAAGCAAAAACAAGCAAATCCACTTTAAAATGTATTAAAACTAAACTGAAATTGAAAACAAAGTCAAAATAAAATAAAAGCAAATGAAAAACTATAATAACATTGGTTCGTTCTTGAGGTCAAGTTGGATGTTTCCTCAAGATGTTCAAGATATCTTGTTCACAAGGTTGAGACGGACGGACGGACATACGTATACGGATGGACGTTTGTACGGACAACCTGAAAACATAATGCCTCCGGGTAACAGCCAACAGAGGCGTAAAAAGAAAAGGAAAAAAAAGAAATAAAGAAAAAAACGGTTCAAACCAAAGATATTGTAATTTTCATTAATATTTATTTGTATTTCTTCAATATCATTTTTGTTCAGTTTCAGTTAGTTTCCACAGTGGCTTTGCTCGTTCAGAAAATTACAATCAAACACAAAACTGAAGACATTTTCTGTATATATTTTTTATTAAATGTTATTTTAAGTTTATTTTAAATCAAACAATAATGATTTCAGTTAGTTTTGTTTTTTGTTAAGTTTATTCCATTTTATTTATTAAAAAAGCTTTCTTGTCCCAATTTAGTCATTATTGCGCCTACCTACCCTCCCCATTTCTGTGTTAATTTCTCGCTACTATTGTACCCTAATAACTCACCTTCCTTTGCCAGTGAGGAGCCCCCACCAGGAGGACATAGTGCCTCCGCCCTACTCCTCCCGTTCAACACCCCCACTGACAAGGCCGTCAAACACCCCCAGTCGGAGTCGCTAGCGCAGCGAGAGATGGGGCCTCCCCGCCCAGATTCCTTCCCCCCGAACACAGCCAGTTGTGATCGTATAATAGACGCACAGTGAAGTCGGATGCACCGCCAAAGTAGGTTTTTTAACTTAAAATGTATTTATTTTTGTCATTCACACGCTTTAGTTTTTAGTTTAGTTTTAGTGTTAACTATAATAACCTTGGTTCAAACACGTGTCTCCATGGCTGCAAGGCTTTGTCGCCTTTTCGGCCCTCCCGCTTTGGGTTTAGTCAGGGCTTGGCAGGCAGGAGGCAGTGCATTTTATGTTGAGACTCTCCTCCAAAGTTGATGCGGTCCACAGCTGGTATTTTGGAGGTTTCTAAGAGCCGGTCTTCTGGGCCATGTACGCGTCCAGCTCTGCATCCAGGTGACTTTTGGTCTTGGACATGTAGGTGTCCAGCTGGTTGTCCAACTGTTCCCGGGTCATCGCTGGGCGTTCGTCTCCTCTGCCCCGCCTACGCCGCCGCCCACCTCGGCCAGTGAACCCGCCGCGCCGGTCGCTACCACTACGACTGTCATCACCACCACCTCTGGCCCCGATACCTCTGCCTCCCTCTCCGCGTACAGGCCCACCTGCACTCTGGCGCCTGCGCCTACGCAAGGCTCCGCGTGCTACCCTCCCGCCGCCTGTAGAAAGGGCTTCTTTCATGGCGGCTCCTCCACGACCTCTGGACAGGATCATCCCTCCCCCTCGGCCCGTCATGCTCGTTCCCCCACGCAAAGGCCGGCCAAGCCTGTGGTGAACGTTGCTCTTCTTTCCCAGTCGCTGTTTCAGCTCATTGTCCAGTCCAGATTGCAGTGGAGGCTGGTTATCTATCTCCATCATCTGCTGCTGCTGGTGGTGGTGGCGGCGGTGGCGGTTATGCCTCTGACGCCTAACGTTGTTTCTCACGCTCACCTCCGGCGGTGACTTGTTCAGCCTGTGCATGTAGAAGCGATCATTCAGAGACAGGTTTGTGTGGTTCAGTGTGGCCTTGGGGGTAAACTTGGTATTTCCCAGGCGCCGGTTCATGATCATCCTCTTCTCTTGTTGAGACAATGAGGCCTGCATCGAAGGCCGGTTCTGAATGTGCCGGGCCATCTGGCGATCCCGGGCACTGGCCGTTTGCTTCTGACGCCTAGCGGCTCTCATACTCTCCGTCGACTGGTTGTTCTGCCTCATCATATAGCGCTCATTCATAGGCAATTTGGTGGGACGATGCATTTTGGCCTTAGAAGTCGTTTACCAGACTCGGTTTAAACTGTTAAAAGTACTTAAGCGTTAGGTTAGCCAAAGCTAACCCAAGTGAAAAATACTTTGTCTAGTGCGTGTTCCGATGAGCCCTTCTGTTTCAAACACGTACCCCCTCTATAATTGTATACAAATATTAAGGCAAAAATAGCCTAACCTTGTTACTTTGGTTAATACAATATTAACACTGCAGCTACATACGTTTCATAGATAACCTTTGAAGTCTGCTTCTGTTATATTCCTACTGCCAAGAAACCTGTCGGACCACGCTTTTTATACAGTAGGCGACATGCGTTTGATGACGTCACGCGCCCTAATTGGATTCAGCCAGTGATCACTTAGTCAGACGTCAAATCCACAGCGAACCAGAGCGACTGAGCGCCCGTCGTCAGACCACGCCTTGTATTGTTGGAAAGCTAGCAGATTGTTGTTTGACAAACACACAACAATTAGTGATGAGCTCTGTCCCTTATGTCATGCCCATCTGCTTTAGTTTATTCAGAACCAGAAGAATAACATGTTGAGTAAAGAAATGTGATAACCTCTTCATGTTAATAAACTACCATATTTATTTGCAGTTATAAAGGTAGAATATAAATCATATGTATATGATAGCCTATCTATCTTCATTCTACCTATTATAATAATAATATTAAGTAGTCTCTTTCAACCAGCCCTACACCCCAGGTCGGACAGGAGTAATTGGGTTTGCCCAAATATGGAGATGCCTGACATCACAGTACTGATGTCATCTATCAACTGGCCTCCAAGTAATTTGTCTATTACACCCACGCAACTCTTGCCCTGCTAGTATCTCCATCTTATAGATTGCCTTTTGATACTGTTACAAAGGCAATCTCATGGTGACCATGTTTGTTAATATCAGGTTGCCAGGGTTACCCCATATTGCTTATCAGTATCCGTTATAAGAGGACATTGGAGGCCGTCTCTCTATGAAAGCACAATCTGTTTATCTTTCCTTTGTGTATCTCGAGAACCTTCCGACCGGTCGACTTCGCCGAAGAGCAGAGGAGTGTGGTGCCAGTTGTGACGTTTTTCCCAAATTATCTATAAATCCACAAATCCCCATAAATGGAGATCCCTGATGTCATCAATATTACATGAGAATGGCCTACAACAACTATGATAAAATGGGTAATGCACCAAGTACTCTGACAGCAGGTATTGCATAACCAAAGGGGCATGGGTTCTAATGGGCATTGCACTTGTCTCTCTATTTTAAAGGCCCCAAAAGGTATATCGCAGGTACTATAGCAAACCAAGACGCAACAAATAAAGAAATATACATAATCAGAATCAATTACAAGTTATTAGTCTCTAAAAAAAGATTGGTGTTAAGTGACTTACAAGATGACACCATACTACCTTCATATCGATGGACCATTTCAGACATAGAGCTCAAATCATGCAGCTTTTAGAAATTACAATACAGAATTTAAATGAAATCAATCCATCTTCCTGGTCAACACACAGAACAGAACATGACAGATGGCACATTTTAATATCCTTTAATTACCTCCGTAACATAGCATGGTTGGTCATTCTAAATGCCATCAGAGTTGATCTGAGAACAGTTTCCAATTCAATACAACATGAACAGAAAGCAGAATTACCCCAGAGTTGTGACAGCAACTTTTTACTTCTCTGACAAGTACTTCCAGTCCACAGGACATAATGTACACACACACACATCGTATTTTCCACCTCAAACTTCAGATTTCCTATAACAGCCTGTCCTCTTTTAACATGACTTCAAGGATAGCACAGAACAAAATGCATATACAGGAAAACAAAATAAAAACCCAACAATATTAAATCTTTCAGTTCAGTTCTGAAGAAAAAAAGCCTTTACTCCATTGACTCAAAAAGAAAGCAATCGTCCAGTAAAAAACAGAACTGTAGCGCTTAAAAATGGGGGAAAGGAGTGTTGTATCATCTACTCTGGAGAAGGGGGGGGGGATAAAACCTGGACTATACACTTCCTGTGATTATATAAAGCCAGGAGAAAATGTGTGGAAACAGAAGAGCTTTTTTTAAATTTTTATTTAAATTATTTGCGCCACACAAGCGGGCTAAAATGGACCATGCTGTCAGTACACAGAAAAGGGGGTTGAGTGGTGGTGGTCGTTCTAAATATACTAAATGTGAATATTAACAAGTATGAACAGCGTGCCAGTGCAACCAGTTAATTGGGACGAGTCCTCTTCAGTGTGGTGTAGTGTTGGCAGGATCCTCCACCGACCCCCCCCTTACTTCTCTTCACACCACTGGTTCTCTTTGCGTACCTGAATAGGAAGCACAGGTTAATACACATTGTCAAGCATGATCTAAGAATGAAATAAAATAAAAGAACATGGCCCAAACTGATTTAACAGGACATTTTCCTTTTCTTTTGAGGTGTGACATAATTTGTTGTCACACAAATCATTGCGATTTCAAATCGCAATGATTGACTAAACATAACTGACACAAGTTTTAATATTCAGACTTGACAGCAAAAGTTAAGAATCAAGTGCTGGATCTTGCGAGACCGGAGGGACATGCGTTCCTGCGTTATCTAGCTTGCAAATGCACAGAGAGGATTTGTAGAAACTAGAGCTGTAGTTTGATTTTAGTTTTTACGGCTCGTCCTTGAACATATAAATATTTATATATACAGCTATCAAACGTACAGTAGCTGATAAACAACTAGGAAAGCAAAAGCTATTCCCTCTTTCCCCTGCTGTTCTCTACTATGCTCCATTCAGTATAGCCTACCTACCGGGGAGGGGACTGAGTTTTGTAGCATAGATTCGCCGGAAATAAGGGCAACAAGAGCGTGCCTTATAATCATTGGAATGGCCCAAATTGATTAACATTTTGTGCACGCTTTGTATTGCGCTTTACATTTAATTTGGCCATGTTTGAAGAGTTTAATTCTCAAGGAGGCAGACCATTAATTTGCTAAATACAATGACAAATATCAGCCAAAAACATCTGACAATAAAAACAACTGACGATTGGACTAATCCAATTGTCGATATATTCGCCATATAGTCAAAACTTAGTATGCATTAAAGTTTAATGCATAATCCATTGCATGAGGGTGTTGCCTGCCAAAAGGAATTGTTGATGCAACGTGTTGTTAGCTTGTATATGAGCTCTTTTTGGCAAGCAACACAGTCACACTACAGTGTTAAACAGGCTTAACTTCTTTAGAGGAAGCTTGCAGAGGAAAGTCAGCAATAACAACATGGATGGGTGGTGTACCTGGGCTTCTTCCTCCTCTGTGAAATCATTTTTTATATTAAACGTCTTCCTGATCTCCTCTGGGGTTTTGCCTTTGATCATGTTGGCCACCGTCTTGCAGGTGACATCTAACAAGCCTTTGATGTCCAAATAGTTGGCAGCCTAAAGAGCGAGAGAGAAGAGATTGAACAAAAACACATTAGACTTTAGCCAGAGCACTGTAACAACATCACGAGTGCATACATTTTTAGAAAAGGGGGCCCCAGTAGAAATCAACCCCTGCACACCGACAATCAGTAGCAAGGCTACTAACCGCTGTGGACACACAAATGATGACGTCGGAGTGCCCTGGTTCTCATAGCTGGTGCAAGTAAACATTTCAAGGAGACAGGGGCCCGGAGGGGGGTCCAATCTACTCAGATGACAGCGGCCCTGAGCTTTGGTGTCATTTCCCAAGACCTCACAGCTGTATGTCAATCTATTGCCTAATGTGCAATTGGGACGAGCTTAGCCAGTGCACAAGTCAGAGGACTTGCCTGGTCTAGCTTCCATAATTCTTTATTCTGTTTTACCTTCTTCTTAAGAGTAGCCAATTATGTTTACCCCAGTTTGAGCCATTATACCAATTAACCCTCCCCATCCAGCTTCCCTCCCTGAGTACAGCCAATTGTGCATGCACCACAGTCCCTAGACTATACGGTGGTGGACAGGTATTTTACCCTTGCACTGCCTCTTGTTTACCTTTAAATAACGCCGTTGGAGAGATTTCACATGAGGCTAAATTTAGTGCTGGTGTGTTGCACCTTGGCCAGTTGTCTCCAAGGACTTCCTTCTCTTTAGGGCAACTGCCTAACCCACACCCCGTCACTAAGCAACTTCTGTTTTGTCTGACTCTGAACTTGCTGGTTTCTTAGCCAAGGAAAATACAAATCAATGGTGGTAAAACTGATCCATGTGTGTGTCTCTAGGCCTGTCACCGTCACCATCACGCCACTTTAGTTGATTAATTGTCATACAAATAATTGCAATTAATCATTTATTTTGTGTTTTGGGGAATGAACATTGGAAAATACAAATACATTTGACTTTGGCTTTTAGGCTGTAAACAAATTGCACAGGGCAAATACAGTATGACAAATCACATATATAGAAAGAACTGACTGACAATGACCGGTATAATCAAAATAAATGTATTATCCTACTATACATTTTCTGAAGATAAACAAAAAAAACTGTCCATCATTCTGTCTGATCCACATTTTTCTCCTTAGTGGGTTGACCAATTCATCTGAACTTGCACATGGGCATTGACCATTGGTATATGAAGACTGTGGCCAAGTCAGTTTTTTACTTTTCCCAAATTTAAGCTGCTTATTTACGTTTTTCTGAACGGTCCTCACGAGCAATGGGATCCATACTCATGGTAGCAGTTCCATGGCCCGGATGGACGGTCGGTGGAAATAGCAGGTATAGACTAGTAATTTTATACTTTCCAATAACGATCTGCAAGATCTACAAGCGGTAGATCTTGTAAATCTGCTATTTCCACTATTTTAGAAAATATATGAACATTGAACCAACAGGAGAATGTTAATATGTCACACAGTGTAGGCCTGTCACATTCTTTGTGACAGGCCTACACTCTGTGTGTGTGTGTGTGTGTGTGTGTGTGTGTGTGTGTGTGTGTGTGTGTGTGTGTGTGTGTGTGTGTGTGTGTGTGTGTGTGTGTGTGTGTGTGTGTGTGTGTGTGTGTGTGTGTGTGTGTGTGTGCGCGCGCGCGCGCGCGTGCGTGTGTCCACCCACCAGAATGAGTTCAAACAGGGTGCCTTGGTCCACTTTGAGGAACTCCTGGTCCCACACAGGAATGTCATCTGTCCTCTTCTCCTTGTTCTCGTCATCCTCGGGGGGAGGGGGGTCGTCTTTGTGATGGGTGCACCACTGGATCACCTGAACGAATATGCATGTCAGTTTAAAATTTAATCAGGCTTACCCTACCCTTTTTAAGACAAAAAATACCCCATCTACAATAATAATGTTGTCGAGTGGAAAAAATAACCTAAGTTCTAATGGATCCACGGTACAGCAGTTATTAATTAGTCACAAGCTCTTGTTAATATGTTTCATTGACTACATATTTAAGAAACCCACAGACACACGTAACCACTGTCACTTTTCGTTAATTTAGCATGACACCTCGTACAACGAGGTAGGGAATGAATACCAAAAAGGTTTAAACATGGAGATACAAGGTTTCTGCCCAACTGGCAACTGCAACAATATCTTTCTTATCAATATCATCACCACACAACAACAGTAAAAGCTCCAGTCATCGATCAGTCGGATATATTTGGCATCATATTGAAATGGTTCTTGTGTTGTGGCTCTGGAGAAAAGGTGTTAACGCAGCACTTACAACCACATTGATCTTCCTATTCTGGGCATTTAATTATAGGTGAGAATTCTCACCTTTAAGGCCCATGAGCTTTATTTGTAGTTCATCGTACACCAGTGTTGTGCAGTGAACATAGCAGATGTACAAGCTCACAATATGTTGCATCATGACACATTGTAAGCTTGTAGATCTGCTATTTTTGCCATGTGACACTATATGACTCAAGCTTATTGAGTGCTCAACACCGTTCTAAGCCAAGAGGCAGAATCTGATCAAGAAACAGCATAAATCTCAGTTCCAACGGTCTAAATCTTGGTTTCTTAGACTAGGTGTCAAACTCTAAATATGTCACAGGTGGACATCAGTTCAAGCATCACTAATATCGTGGTGCGTTTTGTTTAGTAATCTCCAAGGTCAGACTATAACTGTCGAATTTGTGCTGAAAAACATAGCTGTGCGACTTCCCTATTTTAAGGGGGCTATGTTCACTTTACTGTATGTATTATTCAAATTAATAAGCATCAGTTGGTTTGACATGTAGAAGTAATTAACAGTAATTAAAGCCTATATCCAACAATCACCAGTCTCAATTGAGCACATACAGTAAATCAATGTTTTGGTTTCGTTTGACAAAAATACGCAACCACACTAACACGTAGTGGGGGCATAAGAGTGGTCTAAGAGTTTAGCATGCCTAGGGTGCCCCTCAGGCAGGTAGAGGAGAATATGGGGGGTGGTAACCTGCACTACCCAGTAGAGGTGACCATAGTGCGTGTGTGTTATCTTACCTTCTTGAGGATGGCAGCGTTTACATTAGGGAGAGGAACTGGGTCATCATCTCCTTCATCATCCATTCCCAAATCTAGACAACATGCAAATACAAAGACAATTGTACTCGATCAGCCTTTATTGTCAGTCACTTCCCTTACAAATCTTGTACAGACATTGTCCTCTGGACGAAATGAAAATTCCTAGAATAGCCAGTTTAAAGGCATGTGCGAATCCCTAATTTATATTTATATATATATATATATATATATATATATATATATATATATATATATATATATATATATATATATATATATATATATATATGATTTTGTAGTTTGTTTTCATGTACAGGTTAAAAACTACAGAAGGGTGAAACATGGCAGGATGACCTATAGTACACTAAACTAGTATGATGTAAGCAAAGAAAATGCAGCAAATACAATAATGGGTGTGTTAGACTTAGGTGTGCTTTCAAGTTTTACTTGTAATGCTCCATAAATAAAGTTTATTAAAGTTTGGCTAAACACAAAGATATGTGCGTTAAATTGATCACAAACATTTGATTTAGGAGTGCCAATGTGCAAGCATTGACAATACTATTGACTACTGTAAGTGATTTGCACACTGGCACACCTAAAACTAACAGCATTATGTCCTACCCAGGTTTTAAACACGGGTCTCCCACCCACATGAGACCAAACTTCTACCACTCAATCAAGAGGCAGCTTTAATATGAACTGCAACTACATATTTACACATAGCATATCCATGCTGCATGGATGGATATGCTATGTGTAAATATATAGATACCTTTTAGTTTTTTTATTCTCCGTTTTCCCTTGCTCCCCCTGCCCCCTCTTTTTTCTCTTTCTGGAAAGAACAAAAAATGATGGAGCTTGCACAAAAACGAATTTCACCCACCGTTTTACACCTGTAAATCCGTGAGGTGCCAATAAAAATAATTCTGATTACATTAATTACATCACAGTGTACTGTAAGACCAGCAAGCCATTTTTCATCTGTCTGTTGTTTTTAACCTGTACAGGACAACAAAATTGGCCTAGGATTTCATGGCCCTTTAACTGTGTAAGCGAATGGCCAACACTACTGCATGTTGCTACTAGCCACATGACAATGATCAATGACATGACAACAGCACTGTACCTTCTAACATAGTCTTGATGGTGACAGATTGTTTGGCTATTTCAACATCCACCTCGAAGATCTCTCCATCCGAACTTTGTAACTTTATTGTAGGCATAATCTGGAATAATAGAGAACACTTTAATTATCATACAGTTATGAGCAAAACAACTGATGTAACAAACTATTTCAGTTACGTACATTACACAGTAAACATAAGTTGTATAATCTTGAGTTATTGTTAGTTGACATGCAACTGACAATTTGTAATGCCTACTACACACTACAGTAAAGTCCTGTTTTAATTAAACTCATACAATAAGGAACCAAATGGACCCAAAACATTCGTAACTCAAGAGCATACAAAATTTAACAAAATGTAACACAGATTGTGTACAAATGGACCCCAACCAATTTGTAACCTAACATAGTGTACAAATCAACCCTTACAGGACTATTCTATTTTGTACACCATGAGTTAAATGAACACTCGGGATTTTACTTTGTACTGTTAACTGACTACCAGCAGTTGACCATGACAGGTAGTGCACCAGTGACCTGAGTTACTTTGCCAAGTAGACATAAAGGGAACAGAAACGTATTCGGTTTCGGTGCTGCCTTCAGCCACAGAAGCCTAATTCCACATCATCACGACAGGTCTCTAATATTATAATGTCACAATTATAATCATACCCAGGCTAGCAGTTAGCAGCTACTCAGCTAAACAAGTTAAAGCTGCTCAGTGCTTACCCACCGACCGGGAAACAGGGAAGCTAGCTCGTTTGCTTAGCTTCGCTAGCTGTTACCCCGACTTGTCGTGAAGTTTAAGGTTCACGTAATATGTGTATTTAATTAGCTGCCTGTGTTTAATCATTGCTGCCCAATGTACCAATTAACGCGCTAATAATTAGCAAGCTAAACAGCAAACCACAACTAGTAGCATCATGACGCTACTAGCATCGGAGCTAATGTTAGCACTCTGCGTTGTCAGCAAGGCCTCGTAGCAGCAGCGTCCACCTACAGGCTCACATTCAGTATTAGGAGGTAAATAAAGGTACAAAATGTGGTCTAACATCTACGTTGAACCGTTCATAACATGTGAATATTGTGTAACAAGTGTGAGTTGTTACTTACTGTGAATGTTTTAAAGTCAACTCAACGCAGGAGAAACAAGACGGGCAGCCAGGCCAGCGAGCAATAAACAACAACTACTAGTACTGAATTCTCTCTCTCTGCTGGAGTCTACCTCCCATAGCCGGGGGGACGGGCTGTCGCACTTTGATTGGCTAGTTGGTTGTCAGGGCAACTGTTGTTTTCGTTTTCCGCCCACGTTTTCGCTGCGGTTCAGAGCAAATGTTGGTGGTTTCCTTTTTTATGCTCGTTTCTAAAGTTTAGGTGCTTATTACAATCAATCATAGTCTGAGTGCTCATGTGGCCCATGATGTCGCCTCACTTCTTTTGGGCTTGTTTTCATAGATCTGGTTGCTTATTTCTCTCGCACAATCTGGCAACGCTGGTTCACAGCGAATTACCGAATAGCCAATGACAGCGTCCGTAGTGCATCCCAGCCATGGGATCTTTTAACCTACCTT
This sequence comes from Gymnoscopelus microlampas, assembly GCF_963454915.1. Classification (NCBI taxonomy): domain Eukaryota; kingdom Metazoa; phylum Chordata; class Actinopteri; order Myctophiformes; family Myctophidae; genus Gymnoscopelus; species Gymnoscopelus microlampas. Next base: position 35,671,930 of record NC_139949.1, read on the forward strand.
TCGCTTTGTCACAAATGATGGGAAGAAAATAAGGTGGCGGCTAGAACAACAACACTGCTGCTGCCTTATCATTTAATTTGACTATGTTAATTTGTACACGGACTTCTATCCTACTATGTTGTATCATGTATTTTCATGCATAAATTATAAATATATACAAACAGTTAGTCAACTGAATTAAAATGCGTGGCTTTAGGGCAAGCTCGCGCTACTAAGCAGAGATTAAATTAGAATCAGTGCAGAGGCAAAACATATGAATGGCACATTTAGTTTAATTGGTTGTGTATGTATGTCTACATACTTGTGTATACACATTAAATTGCATAGCATTATCCAAACTACATTTGTTTTTAATATATAATCCAATTCCACCTTTAATGTATTCTATCACAAGATGGCGCTATCTACACATTTTGGAGTTTGACCTAGAGAGGAATCTTCCATCAGATTCCTGATAAACCACCAAGTTAGCCTCTCAAGAGATGTTCAAAGTTTCAGAAATCAATTAATCTAGAGTCTTTCATGTAAACTGATATTACTGACAGCCTGTAAGATGGTCACAATCTAATGCAAAAATAAATCAAAATGAATACATAATTCAAAATGAACCATGCCTGCAAGCTAGACCAACTTTTGAGCTGTCTCATCCACACATCTTTATCTTCAGCATACTGAGTGAATGGAAACCAGGATCAAGGACAAACTTTCAACTTTATTATTCAAATGGTTGGTTAATACAGACTCTAGTTCAGGAGGAGCCAGTGAGTTTACATGCATGAACATCCTTTATCTCTGCTATTATACATAGCTGGCTGGCTAGTCTCACATAGCCTGACGATCCACGATCTCCACCAATTTAATATAGGGTCTAGAACATCAGCGAGAACGACCGCAAATGGTTCTTTTCGACTACAAGAAATAAGCAAACAATGCCCTGAAATGTATTACAGGGGTTCTGGATCTGTGTCCATCCATACGCTATGCCTACGGCTCAGTTTCATATAAGGTTCTCAGAACCTAATTTGGGCCCTGCTCAGAAGTTAGTACCAACCCTGAGTTCTGGGAACCTCAGAAGCTATACTGATGTACTCCCCCACTTCAGGGGTGGTTCTGGTTATAACGGAAATAAAAAAGAAACAAAGAATGTCACATAATTTCACAGGTTCTGGAAAGTTTCAGGTTATGGAAGGCTTTGGGTTACTTCGGAGTCAAAAAGAGCCATAATAAAGCTGCTTTGAAAACAAAAATCAAATATTGATTCTGCAATGCCGTTTGCCGTTCTTTTTTCTGAATCGTTTCCACCCAGTTCTTAGTGCATACATTGAATTTAGATGTCACCCAACGTGTCAGTAGGCGGAGATCTCCGATCGTCTGGCTACGCAACACTACGGGCTGGGTAACGCATATGAAAGGTTTTCCTGAAATGTTGTACTAGAGAGAAAATAACCACACATAAAAACAACTTGAACCTTGAACTTCAAAGGTTATATATCTGGGAAATGAAAAAGAAAATAAATCAAATCAAGATCAATAAAATGATAGAAAAACATTCCGTAGTGTGAAACATCTTCATCAACCTCTTGAACCATGAACCTTGAACCATTGAGGTGATTTTATACATTTCTTTAGATTTACAAAAGTGCAAACAAGTCATGTTTCAATATCTTACAAAAAGAATGAAGGGATCCAAATAATAAAACCATGGCATGTGGGATTCACACAGCTGGGATTTGAAGGAGCAACGTACGGTATCAATACTGCTTTCATCTTGTATCGCAGTCAGCCAAGCTAGAAAGGTACAGGATTGAAGAATTATCACGTCGCTGTTGTTGCAAAATAGTGGCATTGATGAAAAGGGGTCGTCAGCAATGAATATTGTAATGAATATGGCAAACACCTTTTTTTGTTGGTCCATCCATAGACCCAGATACATATTTGTTTCTGAATGCGTTAATAGATCTTTGTGTGAATATACAATGTACACTGCTGCGTTATACTTAATTTATACACTGTCATACAACAAGGTATAAATCAGGCTTTAGGCCCCCCTCGCCCCATTCACTTCTCTGTTGAAGGTACTGTAGTTTCATATTATGCTGTTTATCTGTTGAAGATACTGTATTAGTTTCATATCATGGCAATACTGGACCGAACTGAACTTGACTGAACTGAACTTGAACCTTGAACTGTACAGGGGTCAAAGGACCGGGTTTACAGGAAGTAGTCTGGGGTGCGACGAGTGACATGGGGCTCCCCTCTGCGTGGCGCAGGGTCAAACTGCAGGCTGTGAAGAAACAAATAGATTTTGTTCAACAAAATGTTTTCCTATCACTGGAATCATCTCTGCCAAGGTACACAGAAATAAAGGCAAAATACACCATCAAACCCAGACTGTTAATTGTATCTCCATATTTCAAGTTATTCTTATTTATGTTGTCGTAAATTAATGTGCTACTTTGTCGGACAAGAGTGTCAAGAAAAAGTAGTGAAAATAGCCGATCTACAACGCATCGCATTGCAATGTGTTGTGAGCTTGTACATCTGCTACTTTCACCTTTTTTGAAGTGGTTAATTCAGTCTGTTGGTTTTATAAATATTTAACCAATGAAAAGTATTAACAAGAGCTTGCGACTAAATAATAATTACATTGGATCCATTGGAACACAGATTCTTTTTTTTCCTATTTCCTAAAAAGTAACGGTTTTGGACGTACAAGGTTTCCACTATCATTCTTTTATTTACTGCTAACTATTTGGCCATTTTAAAAGGAGACAGTGGCCCAGGTTTATTTGGTCATACTTACAAGGAGTATTTAAGGGTGTCATCTAGTTCCATGATAGCTGCCTGGTTCCCACAGCGGTAGCAGTAGTTTGGAGCGCTGAATATCGTCACCACATTTCTCTCATGACACCAGTTGTAACCCTGAGGGAAGCAGATGCATTATTAATCATGAGAAAAAGCTACTAATATAGTGCAAATCTAGTAGTACAGAAATATTAAAACATGGTCTTGAATTTAGAAATAAGCCAAATGAAACTGTGCAACTAACCGAGTCATTCCTAAAAAGTGCCATACCAGTAGTGTGGTATGTTTAGTCCACTGACTTCAAATCATGGTATACATTTTACTGCTGACCATTTTCCAAAGCTTACAGTGCTTGATTTACAAGAAGTCATTGGGATCCAATCATTTCAGTACAGTACAGTACAAAAATCAACTTGCATACACTTGAATCTTGCTTGATAAATAATGCAACATGCTTGAAATAGACAATCCAACAAAGCTAAATTTCACTGTGAGGCAATTCTTTGTCAGGCTGCATCACAAACGAAATTCAAACTATATTTTCAAATGATCTTTCGGCAACATTGACTCAATCATTCAGGTAAATTTGTTGCCGAACTTTGGGGAAAATGTAAACAAATGTTGTACGATATACAGTATGGCCAAAGCTTGGAACAGACATACTGCTATAGGCTTTTAATTAAGCATACATTTTTAAATCAATCAAAAATCTAATGTCCAATCTTGTACACAATCACAGACTGAGACACACACACAAACATCCTTGAAACTATGTTACCTCCATGACCAGCTGGTGGGCGCGGGACACCAGCGTGAGGCGGTTGGCATGGTTGAAGGTCTCAGAGATGTCCTGGCCAAAGGTGTAGCCGGCACCACGAGGAGAGATGCCCCAACCGCCACGGTCATCTGGATCTGACCACAGCAAGTCACACATAGGACCCTATTGGCAGAGAGCGAAGGAGACAACATTTCAGGTGAACGGACTGATACATATACGTATTTATGACTGCCAATTCGGAGTGCTAGGCTTTCGAATTATGGGTCAATTACAAGGACTCATTTGATCAATGATGACTTATACTCAGCAACATATGTTTCTGGTATTATATTTTGCATAATTGCCATTTATTTGTAGACATTATTTGTAAACTTCACCGTTTCTGACTGGCCTACTCGGGGCCATGCAAGGCGGGAACGATGCAAGTTGGCAACATTTAAGCGCATCGGCACAAACGTGATGCAAAGCTCAACCAGTCAGTCTAGCAGACGGGGTCGCGTTAGCCAATGAAGAGTACCCACACTCCTATAAACAACAACCGTTGGTCCGATCAGCATTGCACACCCCAGGGTCATATGGGACAGACATGGCAAGTTTGAGTCTGTTTGGTGGACGGCTCTCGAGTTATGCCCAGGACACACACAGGTTTGGTGAATTCATTTAGATTAATTAATTGATGTTGATGATTTTTCTTGCTGTGAAGCTCCTTCTAACATGCCCTCTGGAATAGGCGAACATTAGGTGAAAATAACAGGTCTACAAGATCGCAATGCAACACACTGTGAGCTTGTAGATCGGTTATTTTCGGTGAAGAGATTTGGTATAGAAGGAAGAAAGGAAGGGACCAAGTATAGACCTCTGGGACATCCACGTTAACTAACTATAGGGTTTAAGTGGTGAATTACCTCATGTGGAACTTCTTGCAGACGGTCCAGTGCCCTGATGTGATCCAACGTGTCTATGGATGGCGACAGGCCTCCGTGAAGACAGAAGATCTAACATGAGGAGGCAAAAGATTAGAGGTGTCACTATCACATGCACTGCCTCCAAATGGATTTACAAGCAACTCTATACGTCTATATTTCTCTCTCTCTCTCGCTCTCTCAGTCTCTTATTGTATACTGGTGGTTCTCAAAGTATGGTCAACCGGCACCCCCAGGGGGCCCTTGAGGCGGTTCAAGAGGGTCCCCAGCAAAATTGGTTACAGTAATAGGGCATAACCACTTTGACCTAAATTATACTTTGGATATTCAAAAATAGCTGATCTACAAGCTTGCAACACTGAGCTGTAATTTTCCAATAGCAATCATTGCTATAGTGTTCGAGAAAATAGATGTCGGGATATCAATTTGACCCACTCAGGAGAGAGAACTCCACTAAGGCAATTTATCAGCTTAAATTTTATAGTGTTGCAGTTCTAATTCCGTTAACACTCATTTAGGCAAAAAATATCACTCACAGACCCTTTAAGCCATGTGCAAGAAAGGCTGAAATCCAATTAAACAAAATCCCTGCTCCATGCCGAACCAACCCTGAAATAAATTCCTCTCCCTTCCACCCACATTTAAATCTAATATTCATCTCTGCTCTGCTCTCATGAAAACCTCCTAACCCACCTCAAAGGCCCTCTATACCTGCTTTACTACAACTGAAGAGGGATTACAAATAAATATCACGATTATTTCAAACTTTTGCCTTGATTACGATTAATGAGTGATTTAAAAAAAGGTTTGTGAAAATAGCCGATCTACAAGGTCACAACGGGTCACATCACAACGCGTTGTGAGCTTGTAGATTGGCTATTTTCGCAATGTTTGTAAGCCACCATTGTACAACGAAGTATAATAGTGGTTAATCGATTTAGCCGATCCCTCCCAAAAATATACAAGTTTGTTGATATACAAGAAATAAAAAGTATTTAAAAAAAACTGCTTCTCGATTAACCTACAGTATGAGCTAGATTAATAATACAAGCAATTTATACAGCACTTTTCTAAATAGTCGCTTTACAAAACAAATGAAAAAAACTTGTAAATAGCAGCATGTAAAAGGTCAAAAATAAAAATAAAAGAAAAAAAGTAAATTTCCCAGCCCTATTGTAGATCAATAAAGGCCCTGTTCAAGTTCAACAGAACGCTATACCTGCTTTGATCATAGTGCATGCGTGTGAAACTCATGGACGTGAAAAGTGCGCCATCTCACCTGGGAGTCTACCAAGGCAGTGAGGGGGAGGTAGTCGAACAGGTCTGTGAAGTATTTCCATACGTTGGCATTGCCATATTTCCTTAGGCACTCGTCATAGAAGCCGTACACTTGTGTGATCTGTCTACTTTCATGGTTCCCTCGAAGGATTGTGATGCGCTCCCGGTACCGTACCTGAAAAGGAGGCATCAGGGAAAGCAAAGAATTATTAAAAAGCTACCTTTTGTTTTTTTATAATGTGCATGAGTCAGCCATACATATTGTAAGGAACAACAATGGAACATAATTATTGTCAACCTATCCGGAGGAATTGGTCACACTTGCTCTTACCAAAGAAATGTGCTTTACAACAGAATTGTCCTTTAGCGTTAAGTGCAGTATATCAATGTACTTGAGAAATTCTGTTTCAAATGTTGTCTTTACTGTGACCATGAAACCTTGAACAGCAAAGCTGCGAGGAAACTTTTCCAGTTATCAGTAATACCCTTCAAATCTTTAAAATAGTTTCTAATCTAATGACTGCTTTATTCAGGAATCTGGTCTGTTTTGTCACATTCTATCTTCCTTTATGACAGATTGAGAGCAAAAAAAAGAGAAAAAAAACGTAGGGAGCTCAGGTGGCACAGGGTTAAAGAAAATGAATAATAATAAAGCAATAATACAGCGTAGAGCATGTACGTACCTTAAGTGCTACTAGTAAAGAGACTGTTTCCACAGAGTAGTAGCCTCTGTCCACATAGTCCCCCATGAACAGATAGTTTGTGTCTGGTGACTTCCCACCAATCTTGAACAGCTCCATGAGGTCGTGGAACTGGCCGTGAACGTCCCCGCACACCGTCACCGGACATCTCACCTCCTGGACGTTTGATTCCTTGGTCAGAATCTCCTTAGCCTGGTGGTGAAGAAAAAAATAATTGAGAAAAAAAGCATCATTTATCTTGCACAATATTACATGGGATATACTCCAGATAATAATGTGTTTCTTGACCAGTAGGTCAGTCATTGACTTCATTCTTTAGCTTGGCACCAGACCATAGACTCCGCCCACTCACTGAGTGGACTGCCTCGCTTCAGTCAGATAATCAAGCAACATATTCTTAGTTTAGTTCATGCTTACATGAAATGTTATTATTTTTCAGGAAATTAACTCTATTTATGGAGGAGAAAGAAAAACTAAAAACACTAAAATGTAACTAATTGACTGACAATATCTTACTCAACACCACAACAACTGATTAATAGAATCATCTTTCTGTAAGACATGGTCATCATTCAAAATCACGATACGCATCGTATCATGGGTTGTAAGCAATAACCAGCCCTCCATCCCTCTAGCAGACTCTACACAGTGGTGATGATGACTTATGGCTCCCCGGGCCTCCATCACCAACAGTCATCTCTCTCCCATGAAACAAGCCTCTGCTGTGTACATGCCATTTGCTGTAGGCTCCTCGCAATAGCTGGCAAGCTGGCACCAGACTCCCATCTTCCTAGAATGAAGCAGTGTGCTTCTCCATAAACATGGTACCAAGAATAGCACAGCTTCCACTATAGTTGGAGGGAACACTCAAGCCGCTGTTGTTCGCTCATACAATGAACACAGAGCACAGAGCAACTTGTTCTGATGTGGAGGGGGGGGGGGGGGGGTCAGTCAAAAATAGAAGCAGTTGGGTTGTTTTTGTTCTCTACTCTGGTACAAAAAGCTCTTAATTGCATCAGTCATACCGTTTTGGTCCACAGCCCTTACAAGTGCTAGTTTCTCCCGTCTCTCCGCTTTTTTCTCTCAACTTAGCCATTATGCCCTGTCATTGCTGACCCCTACAGTTGGTCATGTGGGAGGTTGTAGATGAGCACCTTTCTCCTTCGTAGGGCTGTCACGATTACAAATTTGAATTATTTTTGGATTATGCAAAATAATTGCGATTATCTCAAATAATTGCGATTAGGCGATTATGTAATAATTGTGACAGGCCTACTACTTCGATAAGTCACCAGGTGCTTCTTTTCACCCGACAGTGGACGAACAAAACACGCTATTCCTCCCAGTTCCTCTCCCCCTGCTTAACGGGCACCCAGCCAACCTGAGGGAGTCACCACAACAGTGACAGAGGTCGTCCTCCCCACCCGGCCAGCAGTAATGATTACTCGGTAAGACATTTTCAGAGTGCAGATATCTTCCCGTTCATTTGATGAGGCAGCATGTTTTCTCAGCTGTGCTTGTTTTCGATTACCAAGTCTCTCCTTATTCCATCAGCATTCTCTGAATAAGTGGAACATCCTATGCAATACACTTTAATTAATCAGCTGTGCAGCACTGCATGTTCATTGGATAGACAGCAGGTCAGTGACTAGACACAAGATAGAAATGGAACAGGGACAGCTTTAAACTGTGTTGACATCAAATCTACAAGTTCACAATACATTGGATGTTGTGAGTTTGTAGATGGGCTCTTTTAACTAAGTAAGTACATGTACTCAAGTAAAATGTTTTGGTATTTGTACTTTACTTCAGCATTTCCAATTTCCAATACTTTTACTTCTACTCCACTACATCTCAAAGGCAAATATTCTACTTTTACTCCACTACAATTATTTGAAAACTTTAGTTAATAGTCACTTTGCAGATATACATTATATTATAAAACATACATTAACCACTTTAGCCCTATTTTATACCTAGGCTATTTGAAAATAGCCGATCTAAAAGCTAACAACGCGTCGCGACTCGACGCGTTGTGAACTTGTAGATCTGCTATTTTCAAACATTTTAGTATATATTGATGCCAATACTTATGTACTTTTACTCAAGTAACATTTTGAACACAGGCCTTTTACTTGTAACAAGTATTTTTATACTGTGGTATATTGGTACTTTTACTTAAGTAAAATATCTGAGTACTTCTTCCACCACTGCTCACAATGCGTCTGTAAATCGGCTTTTTATAAATGTAGTATAAAATAGGGCTCAAGTTGTTTACTCAGAGTGTAAATATGGACATGTGTTGGATTAACACGCCAAGTATTTTTGCAGTGTATGGCACAACAGCCTGTGGCACACACAGTAAAATCCTCAGTGTTCATTTAAAGCTATGGAACCAAATATGGACCCTTAACACCGAGGGGGTTGCTGTACAGTAAGAGGTCTGGGGTTAGCGGCTTAAGGAGCTTTAGACGGTACAAATCCTAAGAGATCTGCACTGAGATTGAACGACAAAGGAACAGTCTGACTGTCTGGCTGCGGGGGTCAAAGATAGAGAGACTGATAGAGGCCAGCCAGTGCTAACCTGTAGGATGAAGAAGAGATGAAGATCACAATCAGGCAGTGCTGACAATTGAAGACAAACAAGTGTGTGTTTTATGTGTGTGTGTGTTTATAAGGCCAACATTAGTTTATACTTCTTCATATGACCGTGTTGCTCATCGTAAGAGGAAGTATAACGTAGGCCAGTGATTCTCAACGAGCCCCATTATGATATGCATCAGGCCACGGAAGACGGAACACATTTGATACTTTTTTTTTTAAATCTCTCGCACCCCGAGCTACACAGTGAAATACCTTTTTTTCCCCAGTTTATTTAACACTGAGAGTGTACAAATAGTTGTAGGTTTAGAGTAGTGTTTGGGGGGGAAAAAAAGTATATTGATCCAAGCCGAAACGCACTCAATTGATTGATCGTTGAAACAAATATTTTGCACGAAAATGCACGTGGCCCACCCACCTGACTCAACACCGCAGCCAAGTGGTCAGATGGGTGGGCCACAAATGCTTTTTCAGATGTTCAAGTTGGCCAGGGCCCTGATCCAGAAAAGGCTGAGAACCACTGATGTAGGCTAAGTTGGGGAGAGAGAGACAAGAACAGAGTGCTGAAGACAGCCTGTCAACCTGACAGCGGCAGATGGGACAGAGAGGGACAGTGTGACACAGCGAGTGTGTGACACAGAATGTCAGTGTTGCACACACACATACTCACACAGCACTGCTGCTGCTGACCTATATATCGCACACACTCCACGTGCCTCTACCACCATGTGACATCAGGCCTTTCAATGACTAGGCGGACTCTGAAGCCATTCAGTCGCTATAAGCAAAAGAGAATATTCTAGATGCGCGTGATCAAAATGGATCTGGGGGGGATTTATTTAGATCCCCCATTAAACTCAAATGGAAATTCAGACTCTGAGAGGAGGAAACAATCATGCATGCAATGCAAGCAAAGTGTTGTAAATGGGACAGGTCAGTCAATCTGACTGACTGTAGCCACAGTGGAAAGTAAACCATTTACAGCATGTTTAAATACAAGGATGCATCCAGTGAATAAATATTGAACTACTCCGTGAACGCATTAACCTTGTGATGTGGGAAATGTGTGACTGCTGGCTAAATGATCATATTTACACTGCGGATATTCTGCTAATGCCATACTCTGGGAATAATGATGAATTAGGTAGTACATTTTAATAAAACGATAGATTTTCATAAATAGCAAAACAATTGCTGATCTACAATCTACAGTACAAGCTCACAACTTGTCAAGATGCAACGTGATTTTAATGCTATTTTTGCATGACACCGTTCCAGGACGAAGCATATAATGAAGCGATTAATCAGACTAATCGATTTAGAATTAATGTTCGCGTTGATACTTTTATATATATTTTAAAAAATCAATTACACCAAAAACAAAAGTGCTTGCCTTCTGGATTATTTGATTAATCTAAAAAAAAATGTCAATAGAATAATCGCTGACAAGATAATATATAGTTTAGATAGCAGCCCTAAAAGAAAGTGGGCACACATAATAATCCCAAGTCAAGGGGCAAATGTGTGAACTTTGCTGATGATGTAGGCTAATGAGTAATTCAGCCATAACGAGTTAACAGGCCAGTGAATGAGACAGAGGTCAACCAGAGTCCTTTAACTGGAACAGGGCAGTCTTACTCCGACTACTTTGTTTTTGTAGCCAACTCTGACTACTCAGAGGAGGTCATGAATTATCCAGGCCAACGGTTACAAAACTTTTTTGTTTGTTTGGGGACACAAATTCACTGAGGGCTAGTTCCCACCGCTTGCAGCCTCAGACTGATTTTGTGGGGTACAGTGTGTAGACTAAACACACAACAATGAGGGTTTGGACTACTAACGTAGCCTACTAACCTACTTTGACCAAAGTCAAGGTGCTTTCCGTTTCCTTTTTAAGGTAGTATAAGTGATATTGTTTTGGTTAAAGCGCTGTTTTGTTAGCAATCATTGCAATAGACAGAGTGTTGTCATTGCAATAGACAGGTGAGTTGCCAATGTCATCCAATCAGAAGAAAGTACCCATTTATCAGCTTCAATTTTATAGTGTTGCAGATGTAATTTTGTCTGCTCATTTGTTTGTGTCATCAGTTCCAATGTCACCTGGTTATCCTGTATCCTGTATGGGTTCTCCCTGATTGGATAACATTGGTATCCTGACCCGAAAATGTATTTTCTGTTTACTAAGAGCTAGAGAGACGAGGAGACGCTACTGATTAATATCAGAATATAAGAGCTATTTAACACTTATTTTAACAAAAGTCTATGACTTACTCCATCTTTAAGTCTACCTTATGTTGTAGGCAACACAACACAGAAGCTAAACTAAAAGTGAACTTGAGTAACCTCCAGTCCAAACCTCCAGTTTCTCATGATTCAGCTGAACTCATTACAGTGCGGGACCCGAGGACGGTGTCTTCCTTCTTTTATGTTTAGTGACTCAGAACCTGGCCTTGGATCTATGCAACCTTACCCTGCCTGCATTGTATGAACACAGTAAATGACATCAGGTTGCAGTGTCTTTATGTAACCACACCTGAATGCTTAACTATTAATATCATAACTTGGAATATGGCCCTCAGCATTGACCTTAGTCTCACCTGTGTAAATGACATCATAATGATCATATAGAGCATTGGTTCCCAACTTTGGGAAGCCCCCCCCCACACACACAGGTTTTTCACGAATAGAAAAAAATATCGATCTAGAAGCTCACAAATCACAACGTGTCGGATAGCAACGTGTTGTGAGCTTCTACATCACTATTTTTGCAATTTTTGAAGTTTGACTGATATCACATTGAGACAAGCATACAGACTGACAGCCGAAAGCAAGACTTTGTGCAATTTGTTTTAATTTATAATCTTGGACTACCTCCAAACATACAAGACCTAACATCCCCCTGTGATCTTTGGCGCCCCAAAATGGGGGCCCGGACCCCAGAATGGGAAACAGCAATATATAGATCATACCCTACAGTAGCAATGCTGTTGAAATAGTGAGTGACTAGTAACTCGTCCATGTGAATGAACTGTAATGGAGCCAGCTAATTAATATGGCTGTTAAGCGGCATCTTCTAGAATGGGACAGAGATCAGGGCTTACATTTAGGCGAGGTGTCTACACTGAATAATTAATTACTTATCCTTTTCTTTGGCTCTTACCTCTTTGACAACTGTTTGGCTACAGACACTGGGCAGAAGAACCAATGCAAGCTGCCAATTTTTAGCATCAAGATTACTTTTTCCGAGAAATGGTGCCTTTATCTTGGATTTGGTTATAATCCCAAATTTGGCTGCTAAATCCTAAAACCTCTTTTGTACGCAAGGTCCCACATCTCTTGTTGCAGCACAGATCCCAGTCCAGCTGTGAATAGAAGGCTGACGGCACAGGTTTACGCAAGTGCCTCCTGCCTTGCCCACCACCAACCAGCCACACCTTCCCTAGGCATGCCTCAGCCTCTGCTGGGAAAAGCTTAGATTACGGGACGTCAGACACCACCGCGCAATCAACAAACCGTTTAGTCAGGGGCAGGGCATCGAGAAGTCAAGTCAGCAGTTTCACCAGCTCCAACAACAACATAATCCTATTGAAATGTTTTAAAAGGTCAAATGTTCCCTCGCAAACTGGGCAAACTTGAGCGTGATTACGTGGGTTCAAACAATTGCCGTCATGACAAAATGAGGCCACTCTTGAAAAAACAAGGTTGGGGTAGTTAACATGTCTGTGTTTTCTCTACACATCAACATTATAGGCCCATTAAATTCCATTTAAGACGACCAAAGGTCATCTTCTTCTTGGAGACAACTGGAGGCTGTTTAAGTTTGACCGCAAACATTACATCACATGATAAACCATGACACACCACTTGAGTTTACTATGGTCAATATGTCAGCATCTCCTAAACCACAAGCTGTTATCAAGGTGGAAAACCTTGAAAAGTGAGCAGTCAGATGTGAGTTAATGCTTAGCTGTGCATGGTCAGGTAGTTTACTTTAATGGTTCTGTTGTATTGCAATGTTATGTGCAACACTTACCCAATATACTGTACTTACAGTAGTTGACTGGGGTTCTACAGCCAGGGTCTTATACTTGGTCCCCTCCTTTTCTCTCCTCTACACCAAAAATAGCCCATCTAGTCTACAACCCACAAACGTGACCTTTTGTGAGCTTGTAGATCTGCTATATTCGCCTCGGTTTCCCCCAGAATAGAGACACTAGGGTTTGTGGTTTTGTGTGGTTAATGAATATGCAGTATTGACCCTAAAATGCATTGAGTTGCCCATAAGTTCGGATTGAGGGTCAAATTGTCAAATTCTTGATGACTTTTTACAACTATTACATTTATTTCCTGTCCTGAGGTTACCAACTTTAGTTTTCTTAACTCAGGCAACATAACTTGGACTACAACAACCACATCTTTAGATGTAACATAGACAATTAATTATTTTTAGAAAAAGGCTAATGTAACAGTTTTTCCTTTCCTCTAGCAGGATGAACTTAATTTCATTTCAACACAGGTTGTCACTGAGATCCAGTAGAAACAAATATATTCACTATCAAAGACTTTGAACATGATTCAGCAACTCATGAATGTGATAAGCATCAAACAAAGTTAAATTTGCCTTACGTTACACAGTCAGATGATGGGTGTGGCACTGAGTTTCATAGTTTCTGTTCACCTACAGTAAAGTACCCAGGAACTGCAGAAGGAAATGAGCCGATAGCTAAATCTGGTACAAATCAAGTAAAAAACGCGTCATCATCTGCTCCAACAAGTTCGTACCACTGGGCATGACTTGGCTGCAAGGCAGCCGTCAACTCAATATATTATTCAACCTCCTCTGAGGAAAATGCTGGAATGTGGAAATGAAAAGGCCGGGTAGGGGATTACACAGCACATCCCAACCCATCCACACCCCCATGCATTCCAAAATGGGATCTCTCTCCATCACTCCATTATGAGTCAGTCTGAGCAACGCTAGCCTCAGTAACAATGCTCAGATCCTGCCTTCAAAACAAACAATGAGCTTGTTGGTGAACTGTGATGCAATTTTAAATCAAACACACACATGTCCTTGGCTATTTTTAATCAGGAGCTGCTGGTTGGTGCGGAGGTGTATTGTATTCCACTGAATACATTGTGTGTTTGGCTAAGAGCAGTACTGTAGGTACAGTGTTTCATGTGAGATCCGACACCAAAAGATGTGTGAACGATTATTATATGTCATTCTCTGCTCTAGTCAACAGCACACAGCGGTGGTGGCTAGTGAGGGAGAGAGAGAGAGAATCAATATAGTATGTGTGACAGCAGTTGTCAACCGAAGTGGACCTGAGCTGACAACAGGAGCACATGGCACGAGCACCATGCCACTGAAAATAGGTATCTGGCAGCATCCACACAGCCACAATGTCTACAGTATGTTCAGTTCAGACTGGCAGCCCAAATCTAGATTTTAGCCTATATAGATTGGAACCAGTTTGGTCTGAACAGCGAAACTGAAAACTGATTTTTGCTTATCACAACATTCCTAGGTAGTTGATTTATACTTTGTCGTTAAGACCCCGTATTACGAGTAAATAAGTTAAGCATTACTCACGCCTATGTGATTATGTCGTTACCGCAAACAATGCAGATAGGTCAACGATGTCTGAAATGAACACACAAATCCGATCTGATCACTTGCAAATAACAGTTTGGACAGTCAGTCCGAAAGATCACATTTTAGAAGCCGTTCAAATGCAACAGTCTTTTTTATTCTTGTTCACAGATTGAAGCCATTCTTCCTCTACCTTTGTTATGACCATAGGGGTCATACACTGTGTGTATTTTCTTGTGTGGTTTTGCCCTGCGTATTGCCTTTCTTCCCTCATTGTGTGTTTGATTGAGTGGTGCTGAGTGGCTGATTCACTACCAGATGGTGCGTGTGGTGACAGTGAATTCATCACTTGACCACTGTTCTGGTGGTTTATTCAATGTTCAGGCTGTCAAGTACAAGGAGATCAAAACACACAGAGATTAATAAGACCACATATCGTCGTATATTATAAGACCTGCGTGATTCCATACATGGATAGTCAATGACAAGGTTGCCTCATACCAACAGCTCCCTCCCTACACAAATGTAAAGATGACTTTCCTTCTTCAAGAACCAATAATCAAGAGGGGTCAATCCATGGTTGAAGAAATCTTGGAGGAGAATGGACGTAAAACTTTGGGGTCGGACTATCAGCCTAGGAAAGAACATGTATGCTGGGATAAACAAACCGCTGGAGAATAGGCCTCCGGTCCTATAACCTTGAGCCAACTGCACACCATAGATGGGTTGGGAGCTACTTTTACGACCCTTTTAGTGCCGAGAGGGAAAGGCTGCACTCATACGTGTGAAAATCAAATGATTAGCATGCAGTAATGACCAACTACTAGACTTTTCAGTCTGCACTTTGAAATGCATTAAAACGCAATGATAATGTCACCTTGACAAAGAACGTAAACAGGAAAATGTGTAATATTTTAGAAATCAATACAATACCATCAGGTAGCTCAACTGAAATCAAAGTGCCTGATGTTCCAATACTGGTGCACCACACTCAAATAGAACAGGCTATAGGCTACTTTTGCTTGTCGCCATCACATAATACATGACACTAGACTAGATGCATCACCACTGATATTTAAGCCTACATGCACTCATTCCGAGCTCAGGTTCAGTAGCCTGTGTAAGGGACAGCTAGGGGTCTTTAGGAGAGGCTGGGTTTCCAGTAAATCTTGATGTTATTTATGTCTGACGCTTTCCATTTGCAATCAGCGTAGCAGGACAGAAAGAGCCTTGTCTTTTACTTGTGTGGTCATCATTGGTTGGTGGCCGAGGCATAGAGGAATGAGGAAGGACAAAAACAGGCAAATAATAACCTTTTATCACATTGATTTAAATTTGTTAAGCACCCACACAACATTATGTATTACTCCAAGATTCACTTATACCCCCCAATTGTGTATGCAATAGAATAGACCAGTGGTTCTCAACCTTTTCAGGCCGTGACCCCCCAAAATAATCATATTGACCTGGGGACCCGCCATTTTGTTTGTTTGTTCCACAGATAAATATTGTGAAAATAGCCGATCTACAAGCTCAAAACGCCTTGCGTTGCGAGGCATTGTGAGCTTGTAGATAGTCTATTTTCAAAATGTTTGCCTCTTTCTTATATAACTTGACAATTTGGCCAATGTTTTGTAGTATAGTTTGTTGATTACTTTTGGTGCAGTAATGGTCTTTTTTTTGTTAGGTATTAAAAGGTCTTAAAAGTCCTTAAATTGTGACTTCACTATCATCTTGGGACCCCCCCACAATCATGTCCCCACCCACAGGTTGAGAACCACTGCAATAGACCCCCCATTTAATAAGACTTTATTTATTTAACTAATTTCTGGGACCTTTTTAGACATGTAGTTTTGTATTGTCTGAATGTCTGTAGTCTCTCAGTGAAACTCTGATCAAAATAGTAAATTATTGTACCTTCTCTCTCTCTAGTTGTATTCACTTGAAGATCAACTATAAATCATTTAGCTGCGGAGTGGGGAGGAGGGCCCCCTGCAACCCCCCAAGGACCCCACGCTGAGAACCCCTGACTTACAATGTTGTCTTTTAATGTCAACGATGAATGAGATGTTACAGGTCAGCATGAAGTGCTCATAAAACGTGGAATGTGGGTGGCATGGATTATTATTAGTAGCCTACAGTGGTGTAAAGTAACTAAGTACATTTACTCAAGTACTGTACCTAAGTACAATGTTGATACTTTACTTAGGTATTTCCAATTTTCAGTACTTTTGTTTTACTTGTACTCCACTACATCTCATAAGGCAAATATTGTACTTTACCGCACTTCAATTATTTGAAAACTTTAGTTAATAGTTACTTTGTAGATTTTGTTTATTATTACAAAACATACATTTAGGCCATTTAAAAATAGTATATAATAATATATTTCTACATTGCAGTATTGATACTTTTACTTAAGTAAAAAATGTGAGTACTTTATCCACCACTGGTAGCCACTGTAGCCTACAGCTCTGTAACTATAACTGTCTTTACTTCACATAGTAAGTTGCATCATTTGAATATTGCCAGTCAACTATTTCCAGGAAATCGTTACACAAAACGTTGCTTCAAGAAGACGAATATGGTCAGAGACAAACTATGAAATGTAACGTTACACTATAGACGCCATTTTAAGAATGTCTGGAAGGCTGGAGAGAGAGAGAGAGAAGACTCAGGGGAGACATCACAAGAAGACACATTTTGACATAACTTGATCATCTTGACGATAATAATGGAACAATAAACTCACCTTCTCACAGAGGGTTTTGACCTGGTTCTCTGACAACTGCTTGCATTCGTTCAGTTGTTCGATCCACACGTCGATCTCTTTCGTGAACAGTTTCTCGTCCATTTCTGTAGTGTGTGTGTGTGTGTGTGTGTGTGTGTGTGTGTGTGTGTGTTTATGATATTCGGATTGCTGCTTATTAGTTCAGCCGCACACACTCAAGTGTGGACTCGTACAATCGAATCGATTAATCGAATATCGTCGTATTTAACCCGTATGTATGTATGTATGTATGTATGTATATAATGAATGTATGAATGTCCCCCAACAACACGTCTCTCTCTCTACTAACAGACACGCGTGCTCTCCACCTGCCAGATCAGATTGGACTGAACAGTATGAAACTGTGACGAGGGGGGGGTAGGGGGACAAGACGTCAGTGTCACCCGCCCCTGTGACGTCACCCGGACGTCCCCGCCCCTCACTGTCCCACCCACCGAGGCAGAGAACCGCCCAGCGCATAGGGTATGTTGTTGCCTTGCATAGGTGGAAAAAATATTCAAATGTTTTAATGAAGTAAAAGCATCAATACTGCAATGTACCTCATTTTTAGAACCATTGTCAAAAACCCTCTTTTGATACATTTTTTTATCTCTGGGACCCCAAACTACATTGTAAAATCATCAATGTTCATAATAATTTAACTCAGTCTCAGAGAGTGTGCAAATGGAATGATTTTGACCCTTAATTTATACCATTGTTTACTATCAACCTTTTAAGGACCCCCAGTTTGATATGCTTTAGGGCAGGTGTCTTTGGAAATAGTTTAGTGTGTTTTTGTCACATTCTCATACAATACAGACAGTGAAGCTTCTTAACAGTCACATTGTGCATCATAATAAAAAACTGAATAAGACAAAATGGCATAAAAGAATAATAAATAAAATAGGCCATATGCCTATGCCTACCACATACATTTGATTTATATCTATAAATGGTTCATAGGCTACACTACATTACGCCAATCTGGGAGCCCATCCACAAAAAAAGGGAAAACATTTTTTTTCCCTTTGAATTTTGAATCAGATGCAGAGCTTTGAATCTGTCTTGAGAGATTAACATTACACTAACCCGGGGCGGTCAGTCCAATTGCAGATGACCAGGCCGGACGTGTTGTTATGTCTTCTATTTTATAGATATTTTTTACATTTCTATCTTATTTTTAATTACTGAAGTTCTTTTGTATCTCTCTACTCTCACCTGCATCTGTATTTCATCATGCCTACTGCAGTACTGCTATGACACCTGAATTTCCCTAGAGATCAGTAACGGTCGGTCTGTCTGTCTGTCTGTCTGTCTGTCTGTCTGTCATAAATATACAAATTCAAATGTGCCTGTATAATAATTAGCATATGATAATTTAAATTGAGCAATAATAGGCTTAATAATTAAAGGTAGGGTAAGTGATTTGCATTGGTTAAAATAATTGTTAAATAGCTCTATATTCTGATAGTACTCATTGCTATAGAGTGTTTGTTCAGTATTAGGAGTCTCCTTGTCTCTCCACCTCTTTATTAAACAGAAAATGCATTTTTGTTTCAGTTTCAGTTTCATTTCTAATTTTATCCAACCAGGACAGAGAACTCAATCAGGATACAGATTAAACAAGTGAAATTGGAAGTGATGACACTAAGAAATGAGCAGGCAAAATTGGAACTGGAACACTATACAAATTAAGCTTGGGTACTTTCTCCTGATTGGCTGAGATTTTGACACCTACCGAAAAATGTATTTTCTGTTTATTAAAGAGCTGGAGAGACAGGGAGACATCTGTTACTGAAAAAACACTATATAGCAATGATTACTATCAGAATATAGTATTCTAACCTTTTAACAAAATACTTTTTGTTTTAACCAAAAAATATCACTTACCCTACCTTTAACCTTCGATCCTCAAGATACACTCAGCTAGCCCCCGTGAGATCAATAAAGGTCTGTCTTATACTCGGATAATATTAGAACTATGATAAACGTACTTTTACATGTATGGTGGAATGTGACATTGAGAGGGCTTGTATCACTAACAACATTTCAGGCACAAAAGTACCCTGTGTCCACACCAGACACAAATAGAAGCGCGCTTTGGCGCCTGTTACATTGTTATTGGCTCTCATTGCAGATAGACCTGCAGTTTTATTGGCTTAGACTTTATTACCATGAGAAGTTACCAAGGTAGCCCACATTGAAAAGAATACATCATTGTTTTTCACTTGTTAGGAGATTTACAGAACTTTAATCATGATGGAAATGTCACTTGCATAAGCTTGGGGGAAACAAATGTTTTCAAATCTTATGGACACAGATTCATAATTAAATGTTGAAATGGGTTTTATTTCATGGTGACCTCACTGAAGTTATTATAATCAGATTTTCAAGTGCAGTAATTTTGCTGTGCACTGACGCCAAGGCAAAAGGAAGGACAGCAAACAACATTATTGTTTGAGCGATACTCAGCCTTGGCTGTAATGAAGGTGATGGTGGTAAACAGACTAGAGCAGTGGTTCTCAAAGTGTGGCGAGCCAGAGACCCCCAGGGGTCCGTGAGGGGGTTCCAGGGGGTCCCCAGCAAAACAAGTTAATATAGCATCCATCAGTTTAGCCACTTTAACTATACATCAGCTATTTGAAAATAGCTGATCTACAGGCTCACATTTTCAAAACATCTGAAAAATGTGGAACACATGTCTTGTAGGTAGGTCCCTGGCACAAAATATAAACCATGACTAGATACATTATTTTGGGGGTCGATGACATAAACGTTGCATGTTGTTGTGAAGCTCTCTTATCCTGTTAATGCAAATGTGATTGAAAATGTAATAAAAGATAGTTTATTGTTTCTCCAGTCCTGCATCTTCAGGTTAGATTAAAATGTAATGATAGAGGATAGAGTTTAAGGATAGAGTTTCTCATGTAAAGGAAATCATTTTGAAAGAGTAATTTCCTGTTCCCTTGTCAGCACAATTTGAATCTATGACATACCGTGTATGTCAGTTTGAGGGACATATAGAGGAGTTTTCTTTCCATTAAGCACCCAGCCTGCAAGTTAATCTACTCATCCTGGAAACTAAGTCTGACTTTATGGACTCAGTGAATGTTTGATGTTTTAAGTAATTTACCAATTGCCAAGATAATACACTATTACATTGGGAATTATACAGAAAATATTATGTGTGCGTGCGACAGTGTGCACTTTCATGACTCAAACCCAGATGGTCTCTCATATAAAGGGTGAACCTTGGCCCCATGCAGCCAACCACCAGACAGCCACCACATCCCTCCCATTATACTGACATCAAAACAGCCATCAAAAGACTGCGTCAGCTGCTCCTAAATGGACAAGCTAATGAACAAGTACCTTGTTAATTAGTAATCATCAAATCCCAAATTACCCCTTTTTACCTAGCTTTGTAATTATAATGAAAAGATGGCCAAGATTAAAGCAGAATGAAGAGAGCAAAGAGGCACGGGGACTTGTGCTTAGATTTATGGGAACGGTGAAATAACATGGTATTATTTGGGCAAAACTTTTTTGATTGTTTTTTACCCCAGTTGGAAGCTTATGTTTCAAACTGGCAGCTTTACAGATTATTATAGTTGTACCTTAATTTTAGATGAAGTACTTAAAAAGGGCTGTCCTGTCTCTATTCTGCTGTTTAAAAGAACAGCTCTGTTTTGAGGGATACCAACTCCATTTTCTCTCTGCCTTTCCACTTCCACAGCAATCAAGCAATCCCAGGCATAGACCGTGCATGCGTGCGTGCGTGTGTGTGTGTGTGTGTGTGTGTGTGTGTGTGTGTGTGTGTGTGTGTGTGTGTGTGTGTGTGTGTGTGTGTGTGTGTGTGGTAGTGATGCACTCAGCAAGTTGTTTGGAGACAACAACAAATCTGCATGCCTTTTGTTGGTATTTTCTGTTTTCCTGATGGCGTCTCTCCTCATAACTGAACATCTCTGTCGTTGAAAGTCATTTTGTGCAGTAAAACAGATGCATGGACCGTGTCCTTCTTTGTCATAACAATAGTTGTCTAAATATAAAAGCTATTAAATGTAGTCTGTTTTCAATTGTGCAAAGCGCTCAAGTGTCCTCTGAATTAAATAAATCAGCAGTATGTGACCTATTTGGAAACAATGATAAGTATTCTCTGGGTTATGTTTTGGATCATTGCTTCACGAATTACCATGTTTCCTGTTTTGGATACGTGTTCCTTGGATCATGGTTTGGCTCATTCTTTTCAGCATTAACATTTCAACCGTCCCTTAGGGAACAGATATTTCCAGGCTTTCTGATTGTGCAGTTATTCCCCCGGCCAGTGGACTGGGCAGGCCACCAATCTGGCACGCACAACCACTGGGTCCCCTCATGTGACCCACATGCTTTGCCATTCAAGGCTTGGCCTTTAGTTGGTTTATCATTCTGTGGTTTTTAGCTTAACCACTTAAACCCCATATACTTAGTTGAATGGAACCCCCCAGGGGTCTATACTAGGTCTGCTCCTTTTGTCCCTCTACATCAAATCTACAAACGTACAATGCGTTGTGCTGTAATAATGCATTGTGAACTTGTAGATCTGCTATATCTTCGTCGAACGTCCTCCATAGAATAGGGACACTGAGATTCATGTGGTTGTACGTGCACACACACACGCACGCACGCACACACACACACACACACACACACACACACACACACACACACACACACACACACACACACACACACACACACATTGTGAAATGTATACCAGTGAAAGATTATATCAAAAATAACTTTTGTTTAATTGAAGAGGCTACACAGTGTGACTTTGAAGATCTGTGCTTTATTTTGATAGGAGAGTGAACAGAGAGGAAAGGCAGAAGAGAGACATGCAGTAGAGTAAGATTTGAACCTGGACCAGCTGTGGGAAAGGGCTAGCATTATTTACATGCACTAGTATGGTGAGTCACCAGGATGCCCCATTCCGAACATCACCCATTGTGCACTGAGCTACACATGACATTAAAGAAGCCAAATGAGGTTTTTTTTTCTAAGCACCTAAATGTGTCAATAGGAGGCATTCATGGCTGCTGGTGGTGATATCCTCCATGTTTTATCAGTAACTTAGTAGTAACCATATACATCACCTAATGAAAAATATTGACTTAGTTTCCATAACAGTGTCATAATGTTCCCTGTAGTATAGTTATGTAACTTAAATAGCCTACTACTCACTACTAGGCCACACATTGTTGCAGAGTGGGATCTACTCATCATCGCCATAGCCACACCGTTGAAGAGTGGGATCAATCATGGTCACCTTGAAACAATGGTTCTCATAACAACAGCTTACATAATGTTACATCAGCCGTATCCTGGCTACATGGTAAAGTCATGTGATGGTAAAGTCATGTGATATGATGATTACCCTTGACGTAAATAAACAGAGAGGAAAAAACAAGCAGGGAAGACAAGCAGGGTGTGTGTGTGTGTGTGTGTGTGTGTGTGTGTGTGTGTGTGTGTGTGTGTGTGTGTGTGTGTGTGTGTGTAATGTGCCTATATGTGGGTGAGAGACCTCAATTGAGAGAGAGACAGAGATGACAGAGAGAGATTGTGAAAGGGAGAGAGAAAGAGAAAGAAAAGAAAGTAAAAGAGTCTGAGAAAGAGAAAGAAAATAAATTAAAAGAGTCACAGGGGGGGGGGGGGGGGGGCGTGGACAGAGTTTGATGCGTCTCTAGGATACAGGAAAACCATGACAACACTAGGCTACTATTTCCACCTGGGATCTTGAGCTCCATCCTCTGTCTGCAAACAGCAAGTGCAAGTAAAAAGATGTCAGGCAGCTTAGCACCACCTGCTGGCCATTGCAGTCATGCTGGGACGATAACAAGAAGGAAAACAATAACCTTTAATACAGAAATACCCTCAGCCAGCCCCCTTCCATGATGTAACTATATCAATAATTGATTTATATAAAACATAAAACAAAAACTTCAGACACTTGCGTTGGGTTTGATTGATTGATTGAATATTTTTTTTTTAGACAGAAATGCAAAACAGCACAAGTAGCCTACAGTCAAACACTTGGTCTGAAAGGATAACACCCAAAAAGGTCCTTGCAGTCTTGTTTCCATTGGGGCCCTATGCATTCAATTACTCAACATAACATCAAAAATATCACAAATCACTTAATCACAAATATAAAACACTCTGTACAGAGTAGAAGAACAAAAAAGGGGGGGGGGGGGGGGTGATCACATGTCTAAGGGAGAAGTGATAATTACCTCCCCCTTTGGCCTCCTGGAAGGTGGAATTTCAGGCCTGTTTTAAAGGGAACCAGTGAACCATATTTTTAAGGGATGGGGTCAGGGCATTCCACACTTGGTTGGCAGTGCTGTAAAAAGATAATTTATCCATATTTGTTTTATAGGTGGCAAGGTGGGTGTTACCAGATCATTGTTCACGCTCCCTCTAGTGTTGTGGCTGTGTGTGTCGCTCACTTTTTAGAGGTATTAGTCAGATGCGGGTATTGAGGGCATTGAGGGCAAAGTCGCATTGACTATTTTGAAAGCCAATCCCATTTTGTATTGCTTAACCCTGTCTTCTACCCTGAGCCATCCTAGGCTAGCAAAATGGGATGGAAAAAGATGGGCCGAGAGGTAGTTCAATTAGTTTGTTTTGGGAGGTTTTAGGAGGTAGATTATTTTGCTGTTGTAACAATGCTCCTCGCAATAAAAACTTTTATACCACTGGAAAGCCTGTTTATTCCCCTTTTAAGGATGCCCCATTTGTAAGGCACATACTGTACATTTATGGGATGAGCAGCACAGCTGAGTATCTGGATTGTGCCCATGAAAAATCTGGCAAATATTCCTGGCCAAGGCCACACAGCTTATTGTGCTGTTGCTATTGACTCTTGTTTTGAGCTTCCACTCTAACAGACCCCCAGGGGTACCTGGTTACTGTACTGTTCTATTAGTACAGTATAGTTTCTGTACTAATACTATTTGCTGGCTACCCCCCCCCCCCCCCCCCCCCCCCCTCAGGAAGGAGATCTCTGGTTGCCAAACAAGGAACGCAAATGCACTGGACATTCCAATATGCCTTACAAGATACAAGAAATCACCAATCGCATACATCTACAGACTCTTAAATGATATGGATTTTAGATTTGTGTTTTAGGTTATTAGATTTTTAGATAGGCAACTGGATTTTTTTAGATTTGAAGTTTTATATTGTAATCAGCTAAAAAACAATTCAATGTTTTTAATGGCACCTGTCTTTTTAAACCTGTGATCATGCTGAAAACTGAATAAACAAATACATTCCCATACTGTACTGCACAAGACAATACTATATATACTACACTATATTGTAGTCTACTGTACTATGATGTGCTGTACTGCACTATGCTATGATGCTCTGTACAGTTTTATTTGGCTGTGTCACTGTTATGTACTGATGTTTGCCAGACAGTTGAAACGAGAGAGATGCCACAATTTGGGGTGAGTCAGACAGGGCCTCCCCTTTTTATCAGAATCAGAATCAGAATCAGAATCAGAATCAGGTTTATTGTCACATCACAGGTTTACAAGGTAAAAAAGTGGGTGAAATTCGTTTTTGTACAACACTCCCATCGCAACGTTAAATTCCGTAGAAAGAAGAGTGGGGAGAGAGAAAAAGAAGAGGGGTAGGGGGTTAAGTGGGAAGGAGATCAACAGAGAACAATAGAAGGCCAAAAACAAGTTATCTACATATTTACAAAGTACCTGAGATAAGAGACAAACTAAGGTGCCTGAGCATAGCAGCAATGTATGTATACTGTGCATGATATACTTATAGACGCTAAGGTGCTTAGAGAGAAAAGAGCGCAGTAATAAAAAAATAAAAATAAAAAAAAGATTGTGCGTTATACATGGGGATTAAGGTACAGAGGGTCAGTGCGTGTTCACCTAAGGTGGACTGACCCTGGTATAATCCGCAAGTAGCTCCATGAAGGAGAGCAACAAAAAGTAATCTTTAGCATTGACTAAAACTTTTGCCACAAAGAGTACAATTAAAGCCCTTTCTCCTGTGTGTATCAACATGTGTTTCTTAAGATCATCATTGGAAACAATGAGCATAATATTGTCAGGGAGCCCACACACACACACACATGAAACACCACTGAACGCCGTCTCTCAAAGTTAACTTCAGAAGGTCATGATATCACTGGAATGAAGTCAGAGTCAGGTTTATGGGGCAAACATCTCTTCTACACCAGTGATTTGCAACCTTCTTAATATACGACCACAAACCCTCTAAATCTCTGAGACACCAATCCAAAATCCTCAGTGTTTATTTAACTCTGAGAGTTCACAAATGGAACCAAATGGACCTGTAAGGGTCCATTTGGTTCCATTTGGTTTCAAGTTGTCAAGTTTAGTACTTTTTCAATGCTGAATGAAACATTAGTTGGAAAAAGATAAGCAATTGCAAATAATTGCTTATTAATTATTGTAAACTCTATATAAAGCCTTTACTGTACATTTAACCAGTCAATTAGCCAGTTATAGTCTGATGTAAGCCAACATCTTTTCTTCCTCGTTATCATGTAAAATGTTTTTTTTTATAGCAAATGAACATGTTTGGGGGAGACTGGGGGAGACTGGTAGTTACTCAAGTCATTTAAGCCTGGTAGTTTCATTCAACACGTTTGTAGATTGAGCTTGTAGATCTGCTATTCTCAAAT
This sequence comes from Gymnoscopelus microlampas, assembly GCF_963454915.1. NCBI lineage: Eukaryota > Metazoa > Chordata > Actinopteri > Myctophiformes > Myctophidae > Gymnoscopelus > Gymnoscopelus microlampas. Next base: position 35,698,101 of record NC_139949.1, read on the forward strand.
AGCCGAAGTATAAAATAGGGCTTAAGTAGTTAATGTCTGTTTTGTTATAATAAACTAAATCTGCAAATTAAATCATAACTTAAATGTACAGATTTGTAGTGGAGTGAAAAGTACAATCTTTGCCTTTGAGATGTAGTGGAGTAGAAGTATAAAGTATCGAAAATAAAAGTACCTCAAAATTGTACAGTAGTTGAATAACTGTACTTAGTTACTTTCCACCACTGGACTGCAAGTCATAGTCCATTTTTGTCTGGCTCATAAAAATGGAGATCTGTATTACGTGTGCTGTTGCTATGCAACTGTCTGAGTTCTCCAGGAGCAATGTTGAATGAGAGTTGCATCATTATTATAGCAAAAATAAGCTTGAGCTAAAATGGAAAGGTTTGGCACCTGATTTTATAAATATATAATATAAAATATGAAAAAGGTAGAGGTGGTGGAGGTACTAAGCCGGCCTACTGGCAGTATGCACAACAAATTTCACTGATCGGTCCAGCGATCACACACACACACACGTGCGCGCTCACTAGCTCACGCACGTGCGCACACACACATACACACACACGCACACGCACACGCACACACACACACGCACGCACGCACACACGCAGGCAGGCACACGCACACGCACACGCACACGCGCACGCGCGCACACACACACACACACACACACACACACACACACACACACACACACGCACACAAGCTAGTTATGTTGTATTACTGTACATCCATACAGATTGGTCAAAATAACATTTTATTCATTAAAATAAGTTCCATATTGCAGCTTTAAATGAAGCAAAAGCATGTTAAATACAATTGAATGGGAAATTAGTAGACAGGACCCAGACAAGACTCGATCCCAGCGTGGGTCTAAATTACTACATAATATAGGTAAGCATTGGTTAGCAGGGATGATGCAAACCAAGCAGTGAAGAATGAAAACAAGTTGAACAACTCCTCTCTGCATTTGAAAGCCATGAGTTAAGAGAATGACATGGAAAGCCTTGAATGCAATACTGACAGTGGCTATCAGAAATCAGTTGTTGTCAGGTGGGCAGGCTTTACATTCCCAAAATATATTCCCAAGAAACATGCTTTGAACTCTCTTTCTCTCTAGAAATGAACTGATCTGCGCAAGCAAACAAAAACTGGTCCCTGAACCAATCAGGTGTCTGCTTAAATTGTTTTATTGAGTAAAAGTACAAAAGTATTGGCATAAATATATTCTTACAGGACAAAAAGTACAAATATATATTTTTTAATGTGTCACACATTTTGGGAAATAGCTTGGGAATTTGGGAATTAATTCAGTCATTAACTTGTTTTGTTGAAGTACAAGACATGCCAAGGCTTGCAAAGTATTATTGCCGCTTACCATTTCTCTGAAGACCTAATCAATTACACGTCATGCACACTGCTGCCATCTATGCACCAGAGATTATTTGCCGGTTAGTTTACCCCAGACTTCATATTAGGGTCCCCCGGAACAAATCAATTTACAAAGTAAACAATTGACTTGCGAATCAGGTGGCACCTGTGTGTGTGGGTCACATGGGTCCTGTAAAATGGACCGATTTTAGGTATGGTATAGGCAACAATATTAAGGTGTTGTCTCCTAGTAGGTGAGCTGTCTAGAAGAGGGTCTGTCCGAATTTATCGTAAGGACTAGTCGGGAACGATGTAGGTCGAGAACGAGGATGAACAAGTTGGGAATGCATGCCCCAACCGGTTATGGACACCCATTGCACCCGTTTATAGAGTAAGCGTACCTGTCTGTCTGTCTGTCTGTCTGTCTGTCTGTCTGTCTGTCTGTCTGACACTGTCTGTGTCTTTTTTATGCCCATATATGGAGCTCCGTGTCAGGCATGTCCAAATATGGATGGAGTCTGGGCCAGTCTATGACATCATGTTGATGACATCAGAGTACTCCTTATATCGGGGTTTGCGGTTCTATTGATATTTTTTGGAGATCCGCTGAACCAACCAACTTCCCACTTGGCGCATCACACCCTCGGGTCCTCGACGATACGCAAGCCTAGTTTGAAGTCGGTCTGCGTCGGCCCCATATCTGGGCATGCCTATATGGGCATAGCAGTCGGATCAGCGGTTCTGGACAACGGCCTATCCGACGACTTGACGCTGCAGGCACGGCGCTCCCTCGGGTCGTCAGCGCCGAGCTTGAAGTCGGTCAGTCTGACGGTTCTCGAGTTACGTGAACTACAGACGGACAGAGATTTTGGAAGATAGGCATTTCCTGTTTTCAGTTGATTACAGATAATCTTAATTCATTTAATTGTGTGATAATTAAATTCAGATTAAATTTAACCTAACAGCTCCAGAAGTGGAGCTGGATCAGGGACGAACACCACTGCTAGCACAGTGGACGAGCCCACCAAGCAGATTGTGATCTGAGGATGGACTGCCCGAGCTGCTGGGCCAATGTGCTCGCCCTCTCGACCTCAGCCCCAGGCCTCAACAGAACTCAGCCAAGATGAAAACATATGAATCCTGCACTTTTCCAAGGGCTACATGGGGCGGCGGTGTCCTTCTCGCTTTCCCTGGCTCCCCAAACAGTCAGAGGGACATTTGGTAGTAATGACATGAATACAACATTTGTTCAAACAAGTGCAGCACACACCTGTCCTTTTGAGGTGCCAGCCAACGGTAAAAACACACTAAAAATAACTAATCCAATCTTCACCTTCATATTGATTCTACGTCTGGAGCATCTTATGCCCAGTACTCCCTTACCTTCTCTGGTAGACATCATAGAAGCCCGACATCTCGATCCCGCATGGGGCAGCCGACTCCAACCCATTCGTGAGAAGATAGCCCTTCTTCGACAAGCACAGCCAGACTGTTTCGCTAACAATGTCATCCCCTTGAGAGCAGAAAGCACAGGGAGCAACCGCTTGGACACTGCTGACTCAGACTCTGTGACCCTAAGTACCCTCCTGATGGGGCGGCCAAACGCATCACCCCACAGGTTGTCTATCCTGAGTTGGCCGAGTTAAGTCAGCATACTGTAGACACAGAAGACAGTAGGCTGCTGGCAGATCCTTTCCGTAAGCAACGTCTTGAAACAACCTTGGCCTAGCCTCCAGGCTGGCAGAGGAATGACAGTTAACAAGAAGTGTACCAGGCAGACCTCCAGGTCAGCACTGGGACTGGGTAGGTCTTAAGTCGGCCCTGCAGCAGACAACAGAGTAAGTGTGTGGTTCCACTTCGGAGTTTAGACCTACGCGCATCCAATCAGTCCGAATAACTTACAGTGATTGACACCCCCATTCGCGCCTTTCTTCACATTGTACGAAATCTGGGAGCGGCTGTTAAAAAGGCATTCACGAGTGCGTCCTGCTGGTGCGTCCTGCTGGTTATAGTTACCACTGTTGCCAGAATACTTCATGAACTCCATATTTGGGTACACCTGACATGAAACTCCATATTTGGGCATGACTGACACATCATGACAGATCATCAAGACTGACACATCATGATGACAAGATCAAACACTGCCTCACGATATTTAAGCCAGCACATGCTCAATGCAGGCACCAAAGCGTCCCTGTTTCTGATCAAACAACAGCGCCAGCAAGTCAATCCAAGTCCAAATTAATTGTCAAAATGGCAACAGCTATGGAAGTTGATAAACCAACTGGCAAGTTAAGCAACAAGAAAAATATCGAAGTAAAGAAATGGAATGCTGTGGCAATGTGGTCCTGGGACATTGTCGTGGACAACTGTGCTATCTGCCGCAATCAGATCATGGATTTATGCATCGAGTGCCAGGCCAGCCAAGGAGCCGAGGAGTGCAAAATTGCCTGGGGTGTGTGCAACCACGCTTACCACTTCCACTGTATTTCACGCTGGTTAAAGACCAGGCAGGTGTGCCCTCTGGACAATACGGAATGGGAGTATCAGAAGTATGGAATCTAACTTAGCTAGCTCTAAAAAAGGGCCATCGAACATCTAAAGAAGTTGTTCCTAAACCTTTTCAGATAAACTCAAAAGAGAAAAAAAATTGTCTCTCCCCGGGACCCAAACGCACACAAATAGATGAATTAATCACTTGCCCTATTTCAAATAAATTGTTGAAAATAGTCGATGTCTAGCTCACACCGCAATCGCGATGTGGTGTGAGCTTGTAGATCTGCTATTTTCACTATTTTTGAAAGATTTTGGTCAATTGTTTTTCTCATTCTTTGTGAAGAAAAATCTAAATGTGGGAAAGGTCAAAACAAAAAACAGAAAAACAATACAAAAACTAAAAACAGGATTACTCTTGTGTCACCTCGACCGATAAAAACTGGTTCACAGCCCATGTTTGGAATCACTGAGAACAATATTAAGATTCTCTGACTGAAAAGTCTGGACGAAGCCAACAAATCTTTTCTAAACGAACATGACTCAAGCGGCAAGTTAATCAGAGCAAACTGCAGAACAGTGGCTATGAAATGAAGTGCTAGAGTGCTGCATGGAAGGAATGCCTGGATATAGGAGCTGACTTGCTGTTGTGAACAAACTATAGGAAGATCGGAAGTTCCTCAGGCACCTGACTGCAGATTCTTGCACCCTGTGAAGAAGTGGGAGGTGAGGGTTCCTGCCAAGCAGCAGCGTGTATTGCCCTGGAGGATATGGTGAAGGAAGAGCTAACTTCTTTAATGGCTTATTACTGATGATAAACTGCACCCCAAACCCGTTACTAGCTTCCCAAAGGAACCCAAGAAAAAAAAAAGCCAACTTGGGACCAGAAACCGATCCCACAAAGTACTGTGTTGGACTCTGCAAGGAAAACGGATGAAAAGAAAATCCAGGCAAATCCACTGCAGGGCCTGGGTGACATTTCCTGTGTGAACCACCTGTGATTTTTTTTCTTTAAAAAAAAAAGGAAAACCTTGACAAATCTCCAGCAACCGTGATAGCTTCGTCCAGACGAGCTGCAATAAGATTGTAAACTCAACGTGCACTCATCTCCAAATATGGAGTTCCACACGGTTCCATATTTGGGCTTGACTGATAGGTGGTTCAGTGGATCAGTGTAGTAGATGGTGGTGGATTTGTCTGCTCTATGCATATGTAGCAGCATATGTAGCAGCAGTGGCTCAGAGCCTGATGACCAAAAGCTTAATATCTCTCCTGGCCAAAGGGGAATTCCCCTAGGCTGGTGATTAAGATGTTAGCTTTCCTTGCGCGAGACACGGGTTTGATTCCCAGGAATTGCACATAGCTCAGTGGTTCTCAAAGTGGGGTCTGGAATGTCAAATGATTTGATAGTTAGAAGCCAAATGGACCCTTACAAGTCTGTAACTCTGGCAGAATACAAAATGCAGAACCGAAGGGGCATGCATTCCAACGGGCATCACACTTGCATTTATTTAAAACAATTGCTAGTTAAAACAATGACGAAAAAAGAAAAGAAAAAGGTTTCTAAGCATATTTCTGAAAACTATCCTGAGGATATTTATATAAAGGAGTCAACATTCAATGTTTTGTGTGTCTGTCTGTTTTCCACACTGTTCCAGATTGGCCTCAAAGTACTCAATATCACTAACAAATACTGACCTAACCCAATTTTGTAGACCAATGGTTCCCAAACTCGGGGTTGGGACCTCCAGGGGGGTCTCAGCATTATTTTTGGGGGTCCCCGGATGATTAGCTTAATGTGCAACGTTGAATTCTCACTCAACAGTTAACAAACCAACATACAGTGTAAGTGTATACAGGATATATGCACATTTCTAAAGTTACAATTTAATTACTTTTAATAATAATAATAATAATAATAATAATAATAATAAACGTTATTTGTATAGCACCTTTCATGACATGAAATGCAGCTCAAAGTGCTTTACAGAGCAAGAATACAATTACAGTTACAACCAATTTAACAATAAAGCAAAAGCAGTGAGGACTTAAAAATCAACCAAAGAATCAGCTAAAAGCAAGAGTGAAGAAATAGGTCTTGAGCTGTGCTTTAAAGCTATCGACAGAGGCTGCCTGTCTTAGGTGTAATGGGATTTTATTCCACGCTGTCGGTCCGCAGAAGCAGAATGCTGCTTCACCATCTTTTTTATATGTCATTGTAGGCACCTCGAGCAGGTCAACACTTGAAGACCTGAGGGGCCTGTTTGGAACATATCTCTCTAGGCAGTCATAGAGGTTAAGGTGCCAGACCATTTAGAGCTTTATAAACTATTAAAATAATTTTAAAATCAATCCTAAAAACAACCAGGAGCCAGTGTAGTGAAGCTAGAACTAATTGATTTGAACACATGACATTATTCCCTTAAACCTTATCTATAAGACTTTATTTTTACACAAGCTCATATTTATGAAATCTTTGTTTAACATCTTATTATCTTCACACATTATACATTCATAATTGCAAACAGCAGTTAGAAATACAATGAGTCAACAAAGACAACAGTTACTTTAAGACTGAATATTTTCCTTAACTGACGTTTCTCTTTGTTAGCCATACAAGTCATAGTTATCCAGACTTTAATCATTTTAACTACACACTGCAGACCTAAGACTAAGACCTAAGAATAATCAAAGTATATTTTAACTGTTTACTCAGTCATCTTGACCTGGCTTCTAACCATTTACTACACATTTCCTGTCTGTAGCTGATTGCCCAGGAAAGAACAATGATTACTCTGATTAGTTCAAGTGAATACAAAAGACTTGCCCTGAGTGATCAAGACAAGACAGATGGTGTCAATGCCTCTGAACCAAGGAACAAAAGGTTTATCAAAACGACTGTTGTGCCTCTCACCTCTTACCTGGACTCTCTAGTGTAGTACAATTGGCCAGGAACTCTGAACTGATTGCATTACAGCTGAGCCCACACAAACAATCATGTTCTCATGTTATGATACACTTTTAACAATTCCTGGGTTATAATGTATTAATATCATAGTAATTTCATATTACATAAGCACAGGACCCGATACACGACAATAAATAAATAAAAACTATCACACCAAGACGAGGTAACTCTGAGGACCCCAGGCCCTGGGGCCCAGGGGTATCAGACCCTGTTGATGACAAAAGTGTTTGATCAGAAACAAAATACATTCTGATTTTAGTATACCAATTCTATCTAATCCAAAAGAGCATAGGCATACAGGAAACAGGACAAGCAAGTGACATTGTAAGTAAGTGATCAAACAAACAACAACAAAAAAAGGGCAGACACATTTTGACATATATATCAAAATCACTCCCAGGGAGGAGGGGAGTGAAGGCTCGTGACGTCACCAGTAACTACCAGCAGCCAGTTGTTTTGGAAGAAGGAGAAGAAGAAAAGAAGGTTCAAGCGGAAGAAACAACCATTTATTTTAGGATTTATAATCGCTTTTATCATCAAGTGTTTCCACTCCTTCTTTTTAACATTTTGAATCATGTCGACCCCGGCTAGAAGACGACTTATGCGAGATTTTAAACGGTATGTAATGGCAATCTTTCCTGTCTTGTTGTGTTTGGCTCTCAGTGAAGCTGTCGTTAGCATCAGTGTTGCCAGATTCTGTGAGAGACGTAAGCAACTAGGTCTATGAAAACAAGCCCAAAAGAAGAGACATCTATTAAACCTACATCGGCTAGTTGAAAATAGAGCTTGTAGATCTGCTATATTAAAAAAAATATGTTTAAATCTACACAAATCTCTGGCACAAAATATTTTCAGAAGGGGGGGGGGGGTCTGCGGACAAATACATATTGGGGGTCCGTGACATGAAACACCACTGGTTTACACAACATTAGGAAACAAGCCCAAATAAACAACTACACTTTAGAAAACAAGCCCCAAAAAACACGTGACTTAAACCAACATTTACAAGCAACTTTACAGAAAAACAAGTCGCTTATAATAAGCGGACATGGCAACACTGGTTAGCACGTTAGCTTTAGCCTCTCTGGTGCAGGAGGGGAGCCGACTAAGTGCTGGAGTGTCAAACTAAACACAAACATGGACATGTTGTTGTTTACGTTTTATTATCCACATTTTCTGATATCATTGTGGCTGAAGACGTAAAGCATGTATGTGTTGTTCAGATAATAATGGCGTGCTGTTTTCTATAGTGTCAGTTGAAGTACAACATGAGGCATTCCTGCAATGTTTTATGTTCCTGTGAATAGTCTGGTCTTTTTCCATCTTTCCTGGTAGACCTGTGTAAACTTTGAATGTTCTTTCTTTGAAATGTCACTTGTCGGGCGCCTGTGATGGAGGAACTATCTAAAGTCTAAAGTGTTAGACAGTGGTGTAAAGCATTGGTTTACCAGGGGTCCTTGAGGGAGTTCCAGGGGGTCCCCAGCTAAATGATAGATTAGGCACCAAATGGACCCTTATGGGTCTGTTACTCTGAGAGTGTACAAATGGACCCTAACGGGTCCATTTGCCATTTGGTTCCATTTGTACACTCTCAGAGAGTTAAATTGACATAGATTTTAAATTGCGGTCCAAGTGATAGACATGCCATTAAATGGGGGTCTGTAGCCTAATGCATGTCAAACTGGGGGTCCTTGAAATTAAAGTGGTTGAGAATCACTGCTAGAGCCGTAAAAAATCTTCTCTTATGGGGGTCCCTGGCATATCTTTTGAAATGAACCACTGGTGTAAAGTAACTGAATACATTTACTCAAGTACCTATAAGTAAAACATTTTTTAAATATTTTTGCTTTACTGGAGTATTTCCACTTTTCTGTACTTTTACTTCTACTCCACTACATCTCAGAGGCAAACATTATACTTTTACTCTACTATTATATAAAAACTTAATTTACTTTGTAGATTTTGATTATTATTGCAAAACATGCATTAACCACTTCAGCCCCTATAAACATTTTGATTTTTTTTTCAAAAGATCTTTTATACATTTGAAAACTTGTGAAATAGGACATTCTGCATAATGAGTACTTTCTACTTTTGTACTTTTAGTACATTTTGAATTCTGGACTTTCACTTGTAACAGAGTATTTCTACATTGCAGTATTGATACTTTTACCTAAGTAAAACATGTGAGTACCTTTTTCACCACTGGAGTTGTGTAAACTTTTGAATATTCTTTCTTTGAAATGTCACTCATCATAATGGCTCGAAGTGTTTGCATTTGACATTTCTGGGGAGAAATAGACAGTGTGTAAACACTATGACAGCCTGAGTCGACCAACAGGATGGTTTAAATTAGAGAGAGAGAGAGAGATATAATGTGCATGCATAGTGTAGCAAGAGAGAGAGAGATTGATAATGTGCATGCATAGTGTAGCAAGAGAGAGAGAGATTGATAATGTGCATGCATAGTGTAGCAGTAGTGGCTCAGCGCCTCAGCCTGATGACCAAAAGCCTAATATGTGTTCGCCCAAGGGGGAATCCCCTTTAGGCTGGTGGATAAGATGATGACTTTCCACGTGGGAGACGCGGGTTCGAATCCCGGGCGTTACATTTTACTCATTCTCACACACCGATGGCGGAGGAAACCATGCAACGAAGGCACCAATCGGCTCATCAGGAGCAGTTAGGCGCTCAGTGTCTTGCTCACAGGACTTTTCTCACCGTCCTGCGTCCTGAGCCACTGCCGCCCCACTGTGTGTGTGTGTGTGTTTGAGAGAAAAAGAAAGAAAGAGACTCTGCACACCTGTCAACAGAGACTGAGGATGATGCTTACCTAATATGCCACTCAGCGTGCCTAGCAGATAAGGTGACTTGTGTGTAATACTAGACTCCCAGTTTCCAGGTGGTCTGTGTGTGTGTGTGTGTGTGTGTGTGTGTGTGTGTGTGTGTGTGTGTGTGTGTGTGTGTGTGTGTGTGTGTGTGTGTGTGTGTGTGTGTGTGTGTGTGAAGGAGAAAACAATGGGGCTTTCCCTTCCTTGGCTGGAGATAATGGGGTCAGCCTCTGTGACCAAGCGAAGCCTTGTTGTTCATTTATCACTCCAGTTAAAATAGCCCAGCCCCTACTTGTTTGATCTTTAAACTGTCATTGTATATCGTGTGTGCCCTGCACATTTACACTAGCCACTTAAAAGGGGCATGGCACCCTAATCGCAATTATTTTGTCATAATCGTTGTCAGTCAACAGCATTGTCAAGTGCACAATACCACCCACATCTAAAGCCTTTCTAGTTGTCTTATTTTACTTATACATGTGAGAGTATATACAATGTGGACAAAGTGCGGGCCGTCAACTTCACTTCAAAGGTATTTCCAGCTGTATGAAAGGAAAAGAACAAAAATATATTTTGTACGTGTTTGTACTTGCTTGGCTCATTTTTATTATATTCAGCAAAAGGGCAATTTTTATGTTTAGTCAGCATCATTCTCTATGAATAACAACGTCTTAAACCCTTGAACCTTAGCATCCCTTTTCTGGGCATGTCTTTATAGGCGAACATTCGGCAGATTTGGTGTAGAGGGGGGGGGAAAGGAGTGTGTGAGGCCAGGATAGTGTCCTGGGGGACCCTGGTCAACTGAATTATATAGAGTTTAACCACTTAAAGTAAATATATTGTTTACATCTATAGTCTATACTAGTGTATTTTCTGTTTTCTCTCTACATTAAATATCTTTGCTGAAAATAGCCGATCATCAGAGCTCGTTGATCTTCTATTTTCTGCAAAAGCCTTCCCCACAACAAGGATGCTGGGGTTTGAAGAGGTTAAGAAGTGGTTAAAGTCTGCAACTCAATAAACATCACCTCACTCTTGACCACCTGACTTGTTAATCGTCATGTTGTCTTTTCAGCCATCCGTGTGGGATTTTGAGCTCTGCTGTAAGTTGACCCAGGACTGACTTGTAGTAGTCAGAATAATCTGCTCATTATAGACTAGTATAATCTCCAATATAGCCCCAGGGATTAACCCATTCAATCCAGAAATGCATCTGCGTCATTTTAAGATTTCTTTGACTATTCAAAAATAGCAGATATTCAAGCCCATAGCGCGGCACCGAGTGCTATGAGCTTGTAGAACTGCTATTTTTGAAAAAAAACAAATCGTGAAAATTTGTTCTTATTTTTAAGCGAACATTTTTAACTCAAATCTTTGCTTCTGGGGGGTCCCTGGAACAACATAATTTGAGATGGGGGTCAGCGGCCAAATATATATAATTTTGGGAGTCCTTGACATGAAAAAAGTTTGAGAACCACTGATATTATAGCACCATATATGTTTTTTCAAAAACATTTTAGTATTTAGAAGACATTTGTAGAATCTCTAGATGCAAAGATTTGAGTAAAAAATGTTTGCTTTAAAAAATACATATTCAAAGATTTGCACAAATCCTCCACGATTTAAAGAAAAACAGCCGATCTACAAGCTCATAGCCTATGAGCTTGTAGATCTGCTATTTTTGAATAGCCAAAGAAATCTTAAAATGGCACGGTCTTAATGGGTTAATAATGCATGAAGTGGTAAAATGAGGTATCTGCCTGCGTTTCTAGTGGGCCATGAGTTCGATATCCCTCCACCTACAGAGAGCTACTGTATCAGATTAATCGTAAATGAGGTTAATTGCAGTGGGACTGTCTGAAGCCAAGGGACTTAACAGATGGATCTAAATGGTAAATGGACTCTGCTGCATTTATATAACCTTTCCCCTAAGCGCTTTGTATTCCACATTCAAACACACGTTTGTACACCGACGGCGGAGGAAACCATGTAAGGCATCAACCTACTCACCGGGAGCAGTTGGGGGTTAAGTGTCTTACTCAAGGACACTCTGACACTAACCCTGGGGGGAGCCGGGGATCGAACCAACGCACACACTCATCAGCCTACCTTGTTTCATAGCCTTAAGCTCACATAGGGGTTGGATTGTAGGCCTCTTTGGTGATTCATGATGCTGTATGATGTTTTAAACCTACGTATCATCATTACAGGGTCTGGGGAGTGCCAGAAAAGCACTCGACAACATTTTTTGCATCCAGGCACATTAACCCATTAAGACCTGGAACTGTGTCATTTAGATTAGATTTGAGCTAAAAAGCATTATTTTACACTTTGGCTATCATCTGCTATTTTTTAAAAATCGTGAAAATGTGTGCAAATCCTTGAATATAAATACTTTTAAAACGAACATTTTAACTCAAATCTTTACTTCTGGCCTGGGGGTCCCTGGAACAAAATATTTTGATGGGGGTCCGCGGCCAAATACATTATCATTTTGGGGGTCCTTGACATGAAAAAGATTGAGCACCACTGATATAGAAACATACGTTTTTCAGAAAACCGTTGGGATTTAGGAGACATGTAGAATTGGCTTCAGGTCTCAATGGGTTAAAATATTCTACTCCTGTGCTCAGAAGCAGGCTTGTAACCCATTTTCAACCTCAAGTCTGTCGTTTTATTTGACCTGAGGACTATTTAAAAAAAGAAAAGTAACTCTCTTTAAGGCTACTGTCTGGTTTGCTGCTAGGTTGGGTGGTGTTTTGCATTCAAATCTAGTTCGTCCTTGTTTAGGCAGGTTATGTTGTGTTGCAGTGGTCCCGTTCACAAGCCACAGCACAGCAGAAGCACCGTGCACCTGCATGCATATTTCCCTACTGACTAGAACGCTTTCAGAGCATCACCAGCACGTCTCTCTCAGACTCTGGGCGCGTTGCAGTGCATAATGCATGTGTTTGTTTGTCTCATATCAACACGCACTGTATGGTATACTGTGTGCTTGTGGCAGCAGAGCAACAACAAAACAGTTGAGCCTGATATATACTTAGTTGCACACCGGTGTCGTGCTCAGTAAATAGCAGATCTGCAAGCTCACAACGCGTCACGAATGTGATGCGTTGTGAGCTTGTATATCTGCTATTTACAGCATGCAACACCAGTGTGCAACTAAGTATAAATCGGGCTTTAGCCTGGCTCTACCTAAAGCAAGCTGGGGACATTGCAGAAGGGAGACTGCTGCTAGGAAAGCATCTGATGATGAAGATGGAGATGTCCTTTGTTTTCAGTGTTTCTAGGATGTTTTTTCAGATCATTAAGCGTACACACACACACACACACACACACACACACACACACACACACACACACACACACACAGAGTATATTCTCAAATGGTTTGTGTTCATGTGTTTGCCTTTTCCAAGTTGGTGAAATGGCTGACCGAACGTTATAACCATAACTCTAATCAAAACCCTGTTTTCTGTCTCACAGACTTCAAGAAGACCCCCCCACGGGCGTGAGCGGAGCACCGTCAGAAAACAACATCATGCTTTGGAACGCTGTTATTTTTGGGTGAGTCATTCTCTAAATCCTACTCCTCCCCTCTGCGTCTCTCTCTCTCTCTCCCTCTCCCTCTCTCTATCTTGCAGTGCCAGCCCAATCAGCATGCAGAGAAGTGATTTTTATTTTCTATTTTTTTTGGAGGAACAAACCAGGGGGGAGAGATCATCCAGTGATGCATTTGTTTTGCTTTTCTGCAAACGCATCACTGCAACGTTCTTTTTTTAGTTTTGTGCCAGCATTGTGTTTGATTTACAGGTACAGTAGATAACGGAGGAATTCATTCATAAACGGTGACACAGTGCTTGTTGGACTGTGAAGGACTAGCTCGTCACCATGTAGTCGAGTTCCTGCACTAATTGTCAGTCAGGGAATGAAGCGATGCGAGAGCCAAGAACGTCAAGCCTCATGACCCTTTCGTTTTGAAATTGGCCTTTCACATCCTGCACAGAGTTTATTACAGACTTGTCATGGTCATGTATGTTTTCCAGTAGGATGCACTTTTGATTGGTAGCCACAGGGGAGGGCCCTGTCTGCCTTTTTTATAGCTCATTCTCTCTCCCTAACTTTGTTTCTCCCTACCCCTCTCTTTCTCTCTTCCTTTGCAGACCTGTGGCGACACCATTTGAAGATGGTAAGTGTGGTGCAGTTTATCGTCATTCATAATTAAGCACACATTCACAGGGTGGGGTCGGGTTATTGAATCAGTCTATTAAGCTACTGAAAACATGGCCGAAGTAGCCCAGAAGCATTCAGTATTAGCACACTATCGTTGCTGTCAGGCAGAAACCTCTTATCTCCATATTTTAACTTTTAGTTTTTCGTAAATGAATGCCCTCATACTATAGCATCTCACAAAAGGTATCAAAAGTAGCAGATCCGCAAGCCCGAAACACTGGAAGCGACGTGGTTTGAGCTTGTAGACCTTCTACTTTCGTTAAATGAGGTTTCCACCCGAAAGAGACAATATAAGTGTGATAGGTATATATCACTGGTTCTCAACATCTGGTTCGGGGACCACCATCGGTCCAAATGAACCCTTACAGGTCTGTAGCTCTGAGAATGTACAAATGAAGTTTGTATATTCTCAGAGTTAAAATAACACAGAAGATTTTTAGGGGTAGAAAAAGGTTGGAATATATTACATCACTGGTATTATACTTACAATACACAATAACATACAGTCTCTCTTCCTTTCTGTGTCCGTCCCAAGTCCCCACCCATATTGATGTGCCATATACCTGCGTGCGTGCTTGCGTGCGCACATGCATACAAACATACTGTACACCCTGCTACTGCCCCTGCGTTTCCTTCTGTTCTTCTGGCACCAGGAATGCTGAATCGGGGTTTCATGTTTTAGTTTTTTTTGCCCTGTCAGATAATCTCCTCTTTGGTCTCATTAACCCACGGAGCTCACATTTCAGACTCCTTGAAACGATTAGCTCTTCTATAAGCAGAACAAGTGGTATTTATATAGAAACGTATAATTATTATAATTTTGGTTTCTTTCTGTGTTCTGTCTCTGTGTACCACTATCTAAACCTCACATTGTCATCCTCCCCCCCCTCCCTCTCTATCCCCCTGGATCCTCTTCAGGAACATTTAAGCTTGTGATAGAGTTTTCAGAAGAGTACCCCAACAAGCCTCCCACAGTTCGGTTTGTCTCCAGAATGTTTCACCCAAATGGTAAGCCGAGCTCAACCCTCACAGATAAGCACCAACAGAAATGTCACTGCCATTCTTCCACCCCATGTTTAAAGCCTGACCGTCATTTGACTTTTTTGATGACATTGGTACAATAACTTGTGCAGCCGATGTGTCGGAATGTTTTGCCTCTTCCAACCTGGCATTCCTATTTTGGGCATAGGTTATTTCTTTTTCTGTAAACTCACAATATGTAGCGATGCAACACCTTGTAAGCTTGTAGATTGCCTATTTTTGAATTGTGCTTAAGTAAGTAAGTAAGTAAGCCTTGGGAATGAACTTTTCCAGAGCCATGTGGCCCATAGGTCAGGAGCCTATCTCCTGTTTCCTTAGCGTGAGGCAGCTTGATGTACAAGTACACCCCCTGGACACGCTAGTAAGTGTCACAGGGACTGAACCGCAATCCAGCTCTTGATGCTGAGTGGCGTTGGGGCATTGGGTAACATTTTATGACTCGGCTGGGGATTGAACTCCCGACATCCTAGTCTCAGGGCGGACACTCTAACCACAAGGCCACTGAGCCTATATTGAAGTTTTGTCTCTCACATTTTTGTTTCGTTTGTTTTTTATATAGTTGTTTACTTATAAGTTATAGAAACTTTAACTTTTATTGCACTTTTTGACAAAATATCGGTCAAAACATCAGTAATCAGTGCTCTAGGACTCCAAAATCAGGATCGGACCCAAACATCTGGCATTGGTCGAGCTCTAGTTCCAACAACAATTATTTTTTAGTTTGAACAATGCACTTAATTTTATTGTTGTTCACAACGATTTACTTTCTGTAGTAATATAACCCATTAAGACGATGCCTAAGAGAAGCAGATTCTCAAATGCCTTCTAAACCAGTAGTTCTCAAACTTTTTTGTGCCAAAGGACCCCCACATTAATATATATTTGGCCACTGAACCCCCATCTGAAAAGGTTTTGTGCCAGGGACCCCCAGAGGAAAAGATTTGTGTGTAAAAAAAAACAACACACAATTATTCAAACACTTCCAAAATAATAGATGTACAAGCTCGCAGCACGGTACGAAGTGACATGCTGTGAGCTTGTAGATCTGCTGTTTTTGAATAGCCAACGCTAAAATCTAAAATGACACGGATGCTTTCCCGCTTTTAATGGGATAATGGAGGTTTGACCTGCACCCCTGCTTCTGTATTAAACTATACTGATTAAATTCTAGTAGCTGTGTAAGCAGGTGTGCCATCTGCTTAAGAAGTACAACTCATCTGCTGTACTTATTAGAACTTCATAGAGATAATCTGTGTCTTTCTCTTCCTCACATGACTGTATGTGCATACAGCATACAGTCTGTTCCTGTACTGCCTTGTCTTGCTTAGCTCTATCAGTCATGATGACTTATATCTTCCGGGACACATGTATGTGACCTCTGCAAATGTGTTTATTCTCTGTGAATGCTTAAAGAACTTCAGAACATGTCGTGCGACACTATCCTGCTTTCATCTTGTTCTCTGAGCTCATGCTTGCTTACAGAGCGGTAATTCAACTGAATGACCAACCATCTCACTAGTGTAATAGCTCTCAGCTGTGCAGAGGTCTACTGAACTCACAACACTTCCATCTGTTCAAGATTAGGGCTGAACACTTGATCAAAACATCACAAAATCACATGATCAATATGGCAAGTTCCAACTTTCAGAGGCTGCAATTAATTGCATACAGCAACATTTTCTTCTAAACTAGGTATTCTAGTGTTTTTAGTAATATTTGGTCCATGAATCATATACAGCACAATATCAATTTAACCCACTATCTAGAAGCCATATACTATAAATTATTGCTGACAATTTCCAGTTTTCTTGATATTCCAAGAAGCCATCAGTTTCCATACATTTCAGTATGGTACAGTAAACGGAATTGAAGCTCGACTTAAAGAAATATTAAATCACAAATTGAATTGTAATCACAATATTAGTCTGAAAAATCACAATTACATATTTTTCCACAATCGTTCATTCAACCCTTCTGGAGATTGATTAAAACTAATACATAGAAATGGCCCTTTAGTCTGCCTCCAATACATTATAATGGGAGAAGTAAAAAAGCTATCATGGTATTCAGCTGGTCGGTCATTTAATTTAGAGATGGTCCTAGTATTTTGTTTTCTCTGATGTTGACTTTTCTGCATGTTCTTCTCTAGTTTATGCAGATGGAAGTATATGTTTAGACATCCTTCAGAATCGCTGGAGCCCGACGTATGATGTCTCATCCATACTCACCTCCATCCAGGTTGGTTAGGCCTTACACACCATTCGGTGTGTTTGTGTGTTCCTTAAATTTGTCAGCTTCCTTAAACACTTGAACCCTAGCGTCCCTATTCTGTGGTGAACAATCGGTGAAAATAGCTGATCTATGAGCTCACAACACACGTAAGCTTTTAGCTCGGATATAGTATAGAGCCCTGGTGGATCCTAGTCTAAAGGGGTAGTGGTTAAAGACATATATGTACTATTCCTCTGAATGATATTTATTTACCTTCAGAAGTAGCCGATAGAGTAGACAGTAGACAGACTTACTGCACCCACTAGGGCTGTCACAATCGGGCCATTTTTGTTTGACGATTAATGGTCATTAGATGAAAAATTAAATTGTGTTTTGGCATTGAATATCGGAACATAAATACAACTTAAATGTCTGTGTGGCTTTTAGGCTTTGTAAACAAAAAGTACACAGGGCAGATATGCCAAATAACTTTAACATCCAAAGAAATTACTGACAACGACCGATACCAATAATCAAAATCAATAATCTACTTTGGCCGAAATAGGCTGAAGCGTTGTGAGCTTGTAGATATGCAATTTCTGCAATTGTTTTTGAAAATGATTGAAAATCTAAGAACATTTTGCAACAGATACGTTTACAGAGATGAATAGGAGCGATTTTGACGATTATGCAAAAATAACTGACAGGCCTAGCACAAGCCATGCCCAGAAGTATTGTCAGCATTTATCTGTTTGTGTACTTGAGGTATAAATCCCACACCACATGTAGCATTTAACCACCACTTAAACCCCAGCATCCGTATGGTGGGGAAAACGTTCGCAGAAAATAGCAGATCGACAAGCTCACAACATGGCGCTTTGCAGCGTGTTGTGAGCTTGTCGATCGCCTATTTTCAGCGAACGCTTTCCCCACAATAACAGAAATAACACTAGAATAGAGCTCCGAAGGACTCCGCTCAACCACATAGGGTTAACGTTTGGTTTTCTTCTCCCCAGTCTCTATTGGACGAGCCCAACCCCAACAGCCCTGCCAACAGCCAGGCAGCACAGCTTTATCAGGAAAACAAGAGGGAGTATGAGAAGAGGGTGTCCGCCATCGTGGAGCAGAGCTGGGTGGACATCTGAACTTATACCTTCATTCATGCTCCGGCGCGCGACGGCGTATCGCGCGGGCGAAAATGGCCGACCTACAAGCTCGCAACGCATGGCGGACGCGACGCGGTGCAGGCTTGTAGGTCGGCTATTTTTGACACGCGACGCCGTCGTGCGACGAAGTGTGAATCGGCGTCACACTCTTGAAAGTGCAGAGGATCTCCTCTCTCACTCTCTTTTCTTCCTCTCTATCATCCCAGCAATTCAATCTTCGTTTTACCTCGTTGAAAAAAAACACATAAGACGACAGAACTCAAGTGCCACCTCGATAAGAAGAATTATAACACAAACGGAAAGAGCCGGTGTGGACTTTTTACTCGCTTGCCAACTCATTTGAAGAAAAAGGAGAGAGGGGGGGAAAAATCAACCTAATATTTGTGTTTCTTGTCCTTAATTTTTTTTTTTTATTGCATGATGTGAAATAAGTTATTGCTAACAGAATTTGTAATATATCTTTTTTTTTTTTTTGCTGGATTGATGCTGTTAGTGTTTAGTTTTACAGAATTAAAAAGAGAAAGTGATATCGTTATGTCCGATTGTGACTGAACACAACCGAGCTATTCTGGAAAGGGTTACAGCATATTGACTTAACGGGTCCCACGATTTCAACTTTCAAGGTCATCAGAGGTGGAATACGCTTGTTTCTCCATGTACACTCCAAGTGCTGACTAGAAGAAGGAAAAAAAAAAACACCAACTTCTCGTTCATTTCAAAAGTACTTTGATCATTTTAGAAGAGTTGCTGTTGACACTGGCAGGTGTCACGGCTATAATGTGATCTTGCATGACAGTCACACAGTATATATTGGTGCGCTAAACTTTTAGTTAGTGGTTCTCAAACTGTGGGTCGGGGACCCCCGGGTCTCACAAGGCGAGTAGATCGGCTATTTTCACAATATTTATCTATGGAACCGAGTCAAACAAAATGACTAAAACTCATTTAAGTGCTTGTCGGGTGGGGGCTCAAATATGATTATTTTGGGGGGGGTCGCGGCTTGAAAAGTTTGAGAACCACTGAGAGTACAGCTACATAGGACTCCTGTGGGGTGGTGCAATTCCATTGAAATCCCAGGACTGGGATGAGACGGGAACAATAAGCTACCAGGGTTGGCAGGGACAAGTAGAATTATGGCAATATTTATTTCTAATTCTTTTCTGGTATAATTTACATAATATTAAAAGAAAATCTTGAATAAGGATGCCAGTGCCACAAGAAAAAGTGGTTATTTGGTGTGTGAGAATTCATAATCAGATTGTGTTGTGTGATTTCATACTTAAAAATACTGTTTATTAATAATTGTATTTTGAGTTTTTGATCATAAAATGTCACATAAATTGCCTTTAAGCTACATAATTAGTTGAGTAGCTCAAATAAATGTTAGCTACTTCATTGCACAGGAAAAGTCGAGTTGTGGGTTGCCTTGTTGCCTCTTGACACCTGCCAGTGTGAGTCGTTGTAATTATGGTCATACAATTATACTATATTCATAAATTTCCATTCGAGTATTTCAATAAATCGGCACACAGCAGCAGTGTGATTGTACTCTCTCCAGGAACGTAGAAACTTAAGATGACTGATGAAAGTTACGTACCAAGTTGCACAAATTGGACCCTTGGGAAACTTGTCAACTTTTCTCTTGAGTCCTAGTTTGTTGTGATGCCTACTTTTGCCAACTTTATGTGGCACCCAGTTAAAAGTCATCTAAATAAAAGCGTAAAATGTCTTCACTTTATCCGACCACTGCTAAATAGTCCATGGAAATCACTTGCATAAATTCAGGCTTCATTTTGAGACGGTATAGCTCATGTTGTGGCTAGTGACTTCATTTCACCTTATTTAAAGAAAAGGGATATGTTATAAAGTTTTGTGAATTTACTTAGGAGTAAAAAACATGTATACTTAATAACAATATGCTGTATAAACAATAAAAACAATTTTTTCAGACTTTGAGATAGTTTTCTTTTACTGTATTGTTCCACTTTGTGGTTTATTCAAACATGGCATTATTGGAATATGTAACATAACACAATTATCAGTATTGTTTGCAGTTAAGAATTGGAAGGTTATAAATTGCTACCAGCTTATATTTTTTACTTAAAACTTGCATTGACCGTAACTTAAAGATCTGAGACATTAAGTAGCACAAAATATGGATCAATTAAACGGTTTACAAAGTGGGTCCAAAACCCCTGGCTGATGTCTGGTATCTTAATACAGTCATGTGCTCTTTATCGATGAGGCAAAAACGGAATCTATAATTTTGGCCTTAATTATAATTTGATACACAAATTCAATGATACAGTACAGTATTGCATACATATTGTAGTAGTTCTCAAAGTAACCCTCTGGGTTACTTGAGGGGGTTCCAAGTGGACCTTACCGGTGTGTAATTCTGTAAGGGTGCAAATTATGGTGGTCTTTGAAATTTAAAATGTTGAACCAACCCGGTATTGTAATTGTATAGCAGACGTGACGTCCACATACCAGCTCTGACAGTGTGATAAACCGGTCCAAATGTGATGGAACCGATTCCGGAGCCCAACCATAACTGTGGCCAGCACTATACTCTTGTAAAACACATGTGCAAGCTCTTGTTTGTGAGTATTTAATAACTTGTATGCATAGCTAAGGAACGATTCTAATATCAGCACAAATAAACTCTCAAAACCATGCCTTTAATGAAGAGTGAACACTATCAAACAAATTTAAAAATAGACACGAGACAATGCCTCCATCATTATGGTCAAACAAAATTAGAAAAAAAAAAGAATTTACACATCTAAAAACCGTAACACTTTTACACATTCAACATCACTTATAAAACATAAAAATGTGTGATTAACAGAACTATGGTCCTCGGCGTGTTCAATCTGTTTCTTCTCGGTCACCGACCCTGTGAAGTAAGAGAGGCATTGATTAGACGTCTGTTTCACCATATCCGTGTGTGAATCACAAGAGTATGGCAAATAAGAAAAGTATGGTTTTAACATTTTACCTGCTGTTTCTTCATAATCTCATCTCTGGTTTTGAAGATCGGTGCATCGACCACCACAATACCCTCGGCCATCTCTGTCACTTTCTCCAGCAGCTCAGAGCTGTACCTGTATGAAAACATGACAAGAAACAATAACATTAAACATAATGCAAATGCTTGGTCTTGTCTGTGAATTGCTATTTCCCCTTGTAGTTCTTCAAGCTGCAATACAGGACTTAATAACAATGAAAAAGTAAGTAGGTTGTAGTGGCTTATAGTCTTAAATCAGCCGTGAACGTCTATCTACCTCCTTTTCAATGCACGGAAGATGGATTGCTGAGGTGGAGCGCAACACCTACCATCAACACCCAGTACTTAACGCACGATTTAGTTACCCAAGCTGTGCTACATACACAGAGTTGGTATATGAGTAACGAATAAGTGGTATTTCAATCAATCTGCATGGTTGAGTATGTTAATACAATATATCTGTACAGATGATCTGCAGTGCCACTAGGATGTGGTCTCCTAACTGTTCCATTGAGACATTCTTGCCAGATAGCTGTGCTTCTCAACCCTTTTTCGTATCAAGGACCCTAATTTAATAGAATTGCAGACCCCCATTCGATGATATTTAGCCTCCAAGACCCAAATATGATTTTATTGTTATTGATGTTATTGCCAGATAACAGGACATTACCCCTCTACACCCGCAGAGGGAGACAACGGACAACATAATAAGGATCAGCAGTAGTACGACTGTGCTCGCAAAACAAAAGGATATACAAGCTTTTGTACTTATTAGCTTGTAGATCTGTTTTTCCCCATTGCTTTTCTCTCCCCTCAGCGTTCTTCTCGTTGACTCACCGACAGCCCAGAAACACGTTGTTGGCCCAGACCATGGACAGAGCCAGTAGATGGTCTACATGCGGGTCTTCATAGTCGTTGATGTTCCTCAGCAGGAACTCTCTCCTGGCGTCCCAGTGCTTCTCGCTCTCTGAAACCCCCCGGTACTCTTCTACCTGCTCGGCCAGAGCTCTGTTCTGCTGGATGAACTCCTGGATGTCCAAGTCAGCCATGTTTGTTTGTTTGCTTGTTTGTTTTTCCTCGTAGACAAAAATTCACAGCCGGGAATGAGCATGGACATAAAGAAAATAGTAGGAGCGTTGCCAGGTATGGGGAGAGAAACAAGCAGCCAGGTTTAGGAAAACAAGCCCAAAATAAGCAACATAGGGACTAGGCCAGGGGTCT
The DNA here is from genome assembly GCF_963454915.1 of Gymnoscopelus microlampas. Taxonomy (NCBI): domain Eukaryota; kingdom Metazoa; phylum Chordata; class Actinopteri; order Myctophiformes; family Myctophidae; genus Gymnoscopelus; species Gymnoscopelus microlampas. Next base: position 35,720,649 of record NC_139949.1, read on the forward strand.
TCAACAGGGGGTCCGGGATCCATAGGGGGTCCTCAGAGTTACTACAGGGGGTCCGCCAAATCTTTGTGTGATGTGATTTTTTTTTAACCTTAACCACTTGAACCCTAGCCTCGGAAACCCATGCTTTTTTTTTTGTTACTTGAACCCTAGCATTCCTTTTCTGAGGAGAACTTTAGCCAAAAAATAGCCGATCTACAAGCTCACAACGCCTCGAGGCGTTGTGAGCTTGTAGATCGGCTATTTTTTGGCAAAGAGGTGTTTGGTTTAGAGGGGAAAAAGAGCAGACCAAGTAAACAAAAAAAGTTACATCTGTAACACAATTTTTATACAACTTCATATCTCTCTCAGCTGGGGGTGAAAACGTTGAAGACCCCTGGAACTAGGCCACATGAGCACTATTTGAAAATAGCCGATCTGCGAGCTTGTAGATCTGCTATTTTCATAGAAAGGTATTGAAAAAAGTGAGAATTTTGGAATATTTTCAAATCCACAAAATCTTGTGGCACAAACTATTTTCAGAAGGTTGGGTCTACAAATACATTAATTTGGGGGTCCTTGACATGAAAATGTTTGAGAACCACTGTTTTAAACAACATTAGGAACCAAGGCCAAATAAGCAACTACACTTTGGAAACAATCCCCAAAAAACGCAACCCAGAACTACAGTACCAATATTAATATTTACAAGCAATTTAACAGAAAATAATCTCAAAGTCGCTTATAATAAGGGGACATGGCAACAAAGTCAAGTAGTAGAGGAAAACAACTTCCTGTCTGACAACAAAGTGGGACAGGAACCTGACATTTCAGACGCCTTTTTCACCAGACTGCCACCCCGTGGTCAATTTGAAGAACTGCTCATCAGGCCAGCGTCCCAGACATTTGCAGGTGCTGGAGTGAACTGAGCTCCTGACTTCTGGGTTGTGAGTATAGCATTTTTCTTATTTAGCAAGTTGCTAGCAGTTGTACTTTAAGTGCTTTGCTACTAGTGCTGTATTATTAGCTTGTGTTAGTCTGTAGTTTATATTTGTATTTGTGCTTTAAGCAGTAGGCCATTGATACTCTGTGTCTGTCTCACAGAGCACTTGAAGTAGTTTCAGGTAGAATAGCCCTCGTCTTCATAACTAGTTGTATGAACGCTTGTTTTATTGTTGTATTGTTTATTGGAACTTGTTTAGTTGATACAATTATTTGTTTCTAAGCTCCTGCTCATTTGATTTAGCTATTTTGTCTAATCTGTTTAAGGTAGCTGATATATTGCACTTTTACCTTAGCGCTAGGTATACTCTTGGTTGCTTGTTTTTGCAGAAAATGCACTTAAAACCTCTGGTGATTAGTAGTTTTCGTTCCCTACCTATGTTGAATGCACTTATTGTAAGTCGCTTTGGATAAAAGCGTCTGCTAAATGACCGTAATGTAATGTAATGTAATGTACATACATACATACATACATACATACATACATACATACATACATACATACATACATACATACATACATACATACATACATACATACATGCATGCATGCATGCATGCATGCATGCATGCATACATACATACATGCATGCATATGCATGCATGCATGCATGCATACATACATACATACATAATGCTGCAGTTATAATGTACTAGATTTTCCTATATTGTGCTGATCAGAGCAATGGTCACCGAGTTATGGCTATTTGAAGTGTTAAACACTGCTGCAATTTAGGCTTTTAGGTCTCTGACATGGCCCCTGGTGTGACTATTCTCATGGCAGACCCCTGAACAGTGTTTGTACCAAGTTTTGTGCAGATTAGAGCATGATGCCAATGACAGGGTCCCTGGGGGCCATACAGTATGTGGACCCTTGTGTGAGTATTGGTAGACCCTGGACCCAGACAGGAGTAACAGTGTGTCTGTGGCACCCAGGGGCCCCTGGTGTGGCTATTCTGATGGCATACCCCTAAACAGGGTTTGTACCAAGTTTTGTGTAGCTCAATTAACACATTTAAACATTTATACATCTAAAATAATAGATTGAATATCAATACCACAAGGAATATTAGCTATGTAATGAATATCTTATTAGTAGAGTTACTGCCGTTAATAGAGCTTGTATTGTCTTTAATAGAACTGTTAATGTTTTTACTAGTGCTGTCACTGTCTTTAATAGCGTTGGGTTGGTCTGTCACTGTCTTTAATATAACTGTTGGTCTTTGGTAGAGCTGTCATTGTTTTTCTCATTGCTGTTGAAGGTTTGTTGTATTTCTCAGACAGACGGACAGACAGACGGACAGACAGTTCAGGGTACTTCTCTCTGATAGAGGATATGATTAGTTTCTCTACCACCACCGTTACTGTACAACAACAATAATGACAATAATAATTATAAATATTTGTCAATACATTTTTTGTCATAATAACAACAATAATAATACTAATCATTTTATATAGGTGGAGAACGGAGCTTGTGAATGATTGAGTTCAAATAAGAACTCATATTATTTAAAAACATGTGCCACTTCTTGCTATTATGCCCCATGCCCTTTAAAAAAAAGGTTTATGCTACATATATTATATAAAAAAATAAAGAAGACAACTATAAATAAACTGTAAAAACTATTCAATTAAATGAATTATTTCTTATTTTCTCTGCCATTTTTGTTACCTACTGCTTGATATGCAGTGAGGATTGCTGGATAATATTATGTGTTTTTGTCCAATGTCAAGTCTCTACTTGATCATATTCATGTGACGAGACCATAGTATAGGTGCAAAATATGAACATCAAGACTGACAGCCAGGCTGAGCACATCTGCAAGCGGAGCGATAAAAAAAAACTGTTTCATGTTTTAAACAATACAGTTTCTCTATCTCTCTTTATCTAAGGACAAGAAAGAGCTCTTGTGATCCGTAAGAAAAGAAGGAGTACTACTGTATGACTGTATGACGGCAGATAAAATATTCTTTTTCACATTTTAATGAACTAAATGTCCTCTAAGTGAAACGTTGAAGGATGTGCCCTGCACAAAATGATTACACAAGCATTTCTATCGGCACCTGTACAATTTGATACACATGCAGTAAACGTTCATCCACACACACACACACACACACACACACACACACACACACACACACACACACACACACACACACACACACACACACACACACACACACACACACACACACACACACACACACACATGCATGCAGTATACAACGACAGACAAGAGAGGCAAAGGGAGACGAGAAAGGGAGTCAGTAATAAGGCAGCATAAAGCTGTAGGAAGTCAGTTATAAGGCAGCATAAGGCAGTAGGGAGTCAGCAATAGGGCAGCAAAATAAACTCATCAAAAGCACCGCTTACTTCACACTGTGAGTGATTTATCTTATTTTCAGGTTTTTGAACTAATGTGTGCATCAGTAGGCCTAATAAATCAGGCAATAAGAATGCAAATAATTTGTTATAATACTGCATCTGCAACCAAAATCAAAATTCCTGTATTACAGGTTTAAGGTCAAACTTACTGGAAACTTGGATTGCAATATTGGCCAATTTGACCATGCAATTAACCGACTATCGTATAATTGTCAAAATTCCAATATTGTGCATCCCTAATGAAAAACTATAACTGCCTGCCCAAGTTTGTGGGAGAGGCCTCATAAAAAAACACCTTAAATCATAAATGCAACATCTGGCAATAGGGAGTGCCACAAATGCAGATTTTTCTGACTCACAGCGGCTTGCACCGGGGCAACCGCACGGGGCAACCTCCAAATGGTCTACTTACTGTACTGTTAATGTAATAATATATAAAATATATTTTTTAACCCCCTTTTTCTCTTTCCAATTTAGTCGTTTTTCCCCACACACATTTCTGTGTGTTATCAATGCTTTTGTGGTCGATAAACCTTTATTGATCCCTGTGGGGGAAATTCAGGTGCTATAGTCACACAGCCGTAAACACATAGATACATGTGAAGTAGAGAGATACTAACTAAGAACTAAGATTAAAACTAAAAATAGGAAATTATTGTCGTTTTAGAATGAGAATGCGTTAGGATGATTGATTTGGGTGTCTATTGTTCACTGTTTTGTGAGGTCCCACAAGTTGGCATTGGAGATGGTGTTGGGCTTTCAAAGTCTGGACCCTCGTATTTCACTTTTCTTCTCAGACAGAGAGTAAAGTTCGAACCTTTTGATTGTCAATGTTAATGGCACGCACAGTGTGTGTAAATATATACACACCGTATACATATCAATATATAAAACATGCGTTGTGTTATGAGTGTGTAGATCTGCTATTTTCCCGCACGTGACACCTTATGACTTCGATAACAAGAGGAGGTCAACATACACCTGTAACTTTGGAGCAAATTATATTTTTATTCAAGATCCAGCAAGGACATTCACTTGTGGGAATATATTTGCAGTGCTTTGAAGAAAATCTAGTTGCATTGAAGATCAAATTAGCAATTCAAACCAATTACCATAATGTGACTTTAATTGCACTACTGGTTTTGCTCTTGATATAAATATTAATCTCTTTCCACTTATCAGTCCATAGCTTACACATGCCACAGATGTTTCAAACTTCCTCGCACTACTGCTGAATGTTTGCAGTTCTTTGTCCATACATTTTCATTAGGCCATAAGGCCTAATCTATGCAAGGTCGTACGATGAAGTATAATAGCTTAAGTGGTTGTACAGAAAATCCATCACAAGGCTGGTCCTTTTTGTTACTGTCACAGCTCAGATAATTTGACATTTCAAAACATCAGATAGCACACATGCATGTACGTAAGCACGCACGCACGCACACAGATTCATGCAGAAGGGAAGGTCTTACAACACAAGAACGTTGTGTCCTCTTTCACCTCAGCATGTGGGTGTCTGCCTGCTTTATTACAAAGGGGAGTGGCAGCATGCACGCACGCACGCACGCACGCACGCACGCACGCACGCACGCACGCACGCACGCACGCACGCACGCACGCACGCACGCACGCACACACACACACACACACACACACACACACACACACACACACACACACACACACACACACACACACACACACACACACTTATAAACAAATGCACATGCATGTGCATATGTGCAAGCATAGACTCATATAGTAGGTTTTCAAAAGAAGCACAATTTTACACATGCAAACTAGCACAGGCAGGCACAGATTATTTTATTCACAGTGTATGTGTGTATGTGTTAATACTGAATGCAGGCCAGTGTCACACATGCACGAACGCTCGCACACCTTTTGACACACACACACACACGCACGCACGCACGCACGCACGCACGCGCGCACGCGCGCACGCACGCACGCACACACACTGAATACACACTCGCTCGATCCTCTTCTCAAATTCCCCCAGATGAAACATCAGCAGGCTTCTTCAGTACACTATGCACTGGGCAGTTTCCAAGCCATACAAGTCACCACTTTATTGAGTGAACTAAACCATTACGTTTATAGGCCTGTCCTTTCCCTCTCGCTCGGCCCGAGATAATACACTGATGCTGAAATAATACACTGTGTTCAGTGAGCATTTTTGATGAGTCACTGAATGTGCTGTATGCTTACTCAGGGGAAAAGTATAATTGGGATACACGGAAACAACAGGTAGGCCTTTCATCCGGAGTCCTGTTGACCTGCCAAGGAAGAGGGATTAGTCCTACAGTCCTACAGTATCACAGTCCTGAAAGTGACGAAGAGTATCTGATATCAGGATATGCAGGAATAAAGTCCAGATTTATACCTATAATCTGAGTATGTTAATACAAGATAACTAGCACATCTGCAGTGGTTGTGTGTGGTCTCCCTACTCTTTTTACTCTAAAAAAAAGAAAGCTTTTTCAGTTCCGTAAGCTGTAGACAGATAAGTACCAATGAGTGAGTCCGCATGAGGCCAATGAAGACCCAACTCTGGCATACAAGGTGCAATGGTAATTGAGAAGCATGCAGCCTGTGACAAACCTCAGGGCACTGTGCTACACTCTATATAACCAGTGCAAGGATTTGGCAGAGGCATGCATGTAAATCAGATCACCATAATGCAGTAACGGAAGGAATGTAGCCTCAACCATTTTTTTCTTTTTCTTTTGAAAATAAAATCTGAGCTTGAGCTTGAGATTCTTTACTAAGTTTTCAAAGTGTCATTCAAATGTTAAAGGTGGTGTATGTGTTTTTTTTAAAGGCGTTAAATAGCTCTATAATCTAATAGTTATAATTGATATATAGTGTGTTTGTTCAAATACTGGGGTCAAATACTGGGGTTTCCCCAGCTCTATAGTACAGAAAATCAGCTCAGGAGACCAATTTGATCTAATCAGGAGAAAAGACTCATCCAGTACATCTGATAAAGAAGTGAAATTGGAACTGGAACACAAGCTTATAAATTATCTTTGTGAGGTTCTCTCTCCTGATTGGATGAAATTTGTAACCCATCTGAAAATGTATTTTCTGTTTATTAAAGATTTGGGGAGATAGTGAGAGCCCTGTTACTGAACAAACAATTTTCTTTCAGAATGTATAGAGTTTTAACTTTTAATCAATAATCCTTTTGATTTAATAAAAATAATATCACTTCATTTAAATGATCAATTAACATAAGTACTTGTACTGTCTCACTATTAGTTCACTTGGACTGCCATGTATAGTAAGGTTACAATGGAAGAAGGAAAAGCCTTCCTGGAATTTAATTAGGAAGTTACTGTATTTGAAGAAGACTGACCTTTCTTGTAGTTTAGAAATCTTCTTTTAGAGACATAAAACGTACAGATTATAGCTTTAACTTACAGACAGATAAATTGTTGTTGTATGAAAGTAGCATGGCCAGGATATGAGTATGTTCACTTGTGCTAAGTAAATAAGAATACATGGAAAGTTTTAATTTAATTTAATCAACTATTCAATGACAACACTCTTGGTTCTATATTATTCTTATTGGCAAAGGTGGAAACTGTTTACTGTATATACCTGTGGGCATAACTATACAAAGACTACATTAGTTACTTGATACAAATGGAGAATACTAAAATCTACTGGCTTGGGGGAGATTTCTTTTTTGTTTAGATTAAGTGAATCATACATTATTTATACAAGAAAAATCTTAGTGTTGTCATTTGAAATAGGAGTCTGGGAATTATTCTTGACCTCTGCATTAACTTTAGTATCTCAGTAGTGTAAGAGATTATAGGCTTGGGACTTAATTATAATTTGACTGTCACTCTGGAAGCCAGGCTAATTAAAACTACAGTGCTTGACATATGGATCCAGTTGCAATATAAGCCTATGACCTATTTTATCTCCCTGACTCATAGTATTAACAAGAGGATATATTCTCGCCTTCTACAGTCTAGTTGTGATTGACACTCACATTAGGGTCATTGAAAAAAATATAACTAACACCCCGCTACTGGCATCACTAGTAGGTGGACACTACTTTCATCCCCACGTTCATTTATTTCAGAATGTTCCACAATTAACCACTTAGGCCCTACATACTCTGTACTTTACTCTATTTGTTTATTTAGACGGACACCGCATATTAATGAACAATACATATCAATGTAATGTAAGCATCTTTGGGTACTTACAAAAGCGCTACATAAATTTGAGTTATCATTATTATTATTATTAAATACACTAGACACAAAAAAATACATAAAACAAGCAACAATAGAATACATTGCATTACACAAGGAAAACAGAACAGAGATACAAAAATAGAGCTACAAAGCAAATACAAAAGGTGCAAAGTATATCTTTAGGCTAAGACAAAAACATTTTTTACTTGACTAATTTGTTATTGCACTAAAAATTGCAGCATTTTAAAGAAAAATAATTGTTGACAATTGTCGTATGACAAATAGCGAAAACAATAGATCAAATCAGAAGATTAAATGATTATCAATTTAATTAATTTCATTATTATTCCCTCAGAAACAGAGCTACACAGTACAATCTACAGTGTGGATGTATGTGTTAGTGCAGTGGTTCTCAACCTTGTCTGGATCAGGGCCCACTTGAAAGTGTGACCACTTAACACGGCAGCCTATCAGATGCCATGTTAAGTGGTCAGATGGGTGGGCCGCGTGGATTAATGGAACTAACGCAGTACTATTAAGCTCCTATTTATTGGTATCAGAATGAAAACCTTTTTCAAGGATTTAAAGAAAAAATATCATGACATTTTTTTTTTAATTTTATGTTTTATGTCATCTTGTCATTCACATCTTAGTGTTTTGACAATTATTTGGGGACCCACTTGCAATATCCTCAAGGCCCACCAGTGGGCCCCGGCCCACAGGTTGAGAATCACTGTGTTAATGTACAAATGTAACCAAATTTAACCGTAACACTCAAGGGGCACATCATAAAATCCTGCTTACTCTGCATCTCTTTGACCTCATTTCCCTGTCCTGTGTACCTGCAGTAATTATTCTGTTGGTGGTTCACAGCGGTGGACAGTAGTCATTCACTCTCACCTTTGTTCACCCTTGGACCTGCCTATACTGACTAAACCACTGTACCCAAAATAGGGACGCCAGGTTGAAAGTGGATAAAGTAACAATGCAAGTATGGGCAAGAAATTGCAAACATTAGGTAGTAACACGAGGGAGTTGAAACATCGGTAGAATGCGTTTAAGCTATTGACCAATGCATGGAAAGAAAGTCTTTACAAGATTTGATATAAGTGTCATTTTAAGAGCAATATCAATAGAGACACTGAAGTCATATTATGGTAAAAAGCTTGAATAGCTAAAATCAACAGCCTTTCTTCAATGCCCTGCGAAAGATTTAGCTACAAGCGAATGTCCTTGTGTGGATCGTTTAATCTTGAATAAAAGTATAATTTGCTTCAAGGCTACGGGTATATATGTCGATCTCTTATTATTCAAGTTTGTGTTTCACCTTGGTCAGCTCCTTGGTACTCCAGTCTATCCTCTCTCTCTCTATTCTTAAGTTAAACAACTTGAACCATAGCGCATTCCTATTCTGGGCATGTCATAATAGGCCAATTCACATTCTGTGAGAGTAGGTGAACGTTCACCAAAAATAGTCGATGTACAAGCTCACAATGCGTCACAACGCATTGAGCAATGAGCTTGTAGATCGGCTATTGTTGATGAAGAGATTTGATGGGGGAGAGGATGCCTCTCAAACAGGGCTCCTTCCGTGGTGCTCGCTGAGGGAGTGAGTTGTTTTCATCTCTGGGGGCAGGCCAGTAGGGGATAACATTATCTGAGTCCAATTACATTTTGAGGACAGCCATGCTTTTAGGTCAATTCAACATTTGGGAGGGGAATTTAGACGTTTCGTGGCTCTCGGTATGGCATTACACATTTGGTGGCAGTATTATAAGAATGCATTTTTCCCATGCTTGTGCCGAATTCAGCGGGAACAAGGACAGAGGAGCTCCCTCCTCTGTCCCTAAAGACCAGGCCCATTGCAAGTTGCTGTACTCTGTCTTCCACCTTGAGCCATCCCAGCCTATAGCAAAGTGAGCTGGGGTTAGGTGAGTCCTGGCGGGGTGGAGGTTTAGGAGCAGTCTTATCAGTTTGTTTTGAGAGGTCTGTAGTTTTGTCTTCACTGATATGGGGGTGTTAGTGAACCATGAGGTGCAAGCATAGTTAAAATAGTTACACTGGATGAGGGCTCCAGCTAGAGTCCTATCAGTGCACTCCTGTTGATAAACAAGGAGATCCTGCCTAAGAATTGTGTTCTTTGGTTGCCTTTCATGATCACTTTTGATGGCACCGTAAAGTAAAAAAAAGAAAATCCAAAAGACAACTCAAATAGGTATCCTCATCTTTGCATGTGATTACATTGTCACAGACTCTGACCGTTTAACTGTTGTCTAAAAAATCTGACTCGTCACATTGTGAGCAAATCTTAATTTTAACAGAATGTTGGCCTATTAAAACATTTGTTTTTGAGCAAAAATCCTATCCTCAATTTTATTTATACAAAATAAAATTGAATTCTTGCACAGTTTTGAGTGTGCGGATGCTGCTCTCTTCATTCATTTTTATTTTCTTCAGCTCCAGCACCTCAACTCAAGTTTTGTTAACGGATGAGCGTTTTTCACTTTCAAGTATCAATTTGTAAAATAAAACATACAATTATGTTATTATTACATTATCCAGTGTTATTACATTATCTGGCATTACAGGGCAAAACGTCATTTAAAGACATGCATTTGAAAAGAAATAAATTGAATGAAATAGAGAGGCATAGCAAAGTTCAAAGCGCCATTATGGTGGTTCTCATGAGTGAAAGGCATTTAAAGAAATAGTGCATTCAAAAATTAATGAAGAATAAATTGAATAAAATAGACAGGCATAGCAAAGGTCAAAGTGCCATTATGGTGGAACCATCATACTCCTTTTAGAAAAAGACAGTGAAGAACATGCTTAAGGTAGTAGTTAGAGTAAGCTGGGAGTGGGACTCTCAGATCCTCTTGAAATTTGTTTCAACTCTGTGTGGCTGAACTAAATGCCGCCTCACCATGTTTTGTTTTAACTTTAGGAACGGTTAATAGACCGGTCCTGAACGATCTGAAACTTCTCGAGGGTTCATAATATAAATTATCCAGGGACATATTTTGGAGTGATTTAAAGATGAGCAGCAATATTGAAGCATCCCGGGATATTAGTGGCATGCCTTGGGGTGCACATATTTTGTGTATCGTTTTATTGTTGTATTATTAAGTTACACTACACTATGTAACCTTTTTAATGAATAAAATGTTATTTTGTCCAATCAGTATGGTAGAGTATGTTAATACAATATAACTTATACAATTGGGGTGGTTGTATTTTGTCTCCCTGCTCTTCCAATGAGACATTTAGATCACGTCAAAGGTCATGTCTCACCTAGACGCAAGATCTGACATTAATTTTGACCTGATTTATCCCCTGAGCAAGCAGGCAGGCTCTATTAGCTCAATGGCAAAATAAATTCGCAGTTTCGCAGGAAACCGGGTTAAAATCCGGGGTAGAAGAGGAAAGTTACATAGTGCAGCTTTAAGCACCTTTTAGTTGTTGTTGGGATATTTGTCACTGTACACTTGCACATACGCACATGACATTTGACCTCTGCATTTACTCATCCTAACTATTAGGAGCAGTGGGCTCTATTAACCCATTAAGACCGGGAACGCATCTTTGTCATTTTTTAAGCAGACATTTGTAACTCAAATCTTTGCTTCTGGGGGTCCCTGGAACTAAATATTTGACGAATGTTCGCTTTAAAAATATATATATTCCAAGATTTGCACAAATTTTCCAAAAAATAAATAAATAGCAGATCTACAAGATCATGGCGTGGCACCGAGTTCTACGCTATGAGTTTGCATATCTGCTATTTTTGAATAGCCATAGAAAAAAGAAAGAAAATGACACACATGATGCTTTCCCGGTCTTAAATGGTTAATACAGTTCCCAGGGAGCAGTTAAGGTTTAAGTGCCTTGCTCAGGGACACTTCGACACTTCGACTGGGTGGACCGAGGGCGAGCCGGTGACCTTCCAGTTCCCAGACGGCCTCTCTACCCACTCAGCTATACAGTAACCCCTGACTCCCTTTACTCTTGCTATGGGAATGCGGTTCTGGAAATGCATGTGTTATGTTGCTTTATGTTACATAATTTATGTTATGTCATGTGTGTTTAATGGCCGGTAACCATGGGTGACAGGGTTAGGGGAAGTTTGTGCTGTGGAAGTTTGTGCTATACTTTTACAATGATAGTATTGCTGCATTGGAATTTGCCCCTTCATGAGGGTAATAAAATAATCCATAATTAAATGGAGATTTCTGGCTTGGTCTGTAGACTTCAGAGACAGGGAGTCAAGGGGAGCACTATAACATTCAGCCTTTATTCCTTGGCACCACACCAAAGATTATTATCTCGGTTACCTGGTTTATGATACCAGGTGTGTGGCTGGATCCAGACCAGGGCAAAAAATAGCATTTGCAAATGCTTTTTAGGATTTATGCCGCCAATGGATCAATTTAGCTACATAGGACACAAGGAAGGTATTGGGGAGTTAATTTAGCATTCTAATGCCTGATTCTAACTGAAGTGTCCTAATGTGGTATAAAGTAACTAAGTACATTTAGGCCCGGGCCGCTGGTGTGGCGGTCTGGGCGCGCGTGTCGCAAGTTCGAATCCCGATCCCGACGTTCACTCCCCATCTCTCTCTCCCCATTTCCTGTCAGTCTACTGTCCTATCAAATAAAGGCATAAAAGTCCAATAATATATATTTAAAAAAAAGTATATTTACTCAAGTGTTGTACTTAATTACAATTAACATTTACTCCACTAAATCTCAGAGGCAAATATTATATTTTTACTCCACTATAATGATTTCACAACTTTAGTTACTAGTTACTTTGTAGATTGAGATTATGCAAAACATACTTTAACCACTTCAGCCCTATATACTTAAGCTATTTGTAAATAGCCGATCTGCATGCTCACAGCTGCTCACAGTGAGCTTGGTTATTTTCAAATGATTTGTGTACATGTTATAAAGCTGTGAAATGTGACATTCTGCATAATGAATACTTTTACTGTTGGTACTTTAAGTATATTTTCATGCCAATACTTTTGTACCTTTATTCAAGTAAATGCTGAATACCGGACTTTTACTTTTTTTTTTCTACTTCATTATGGTATTATTACTTTTACTTAAGTAAAACATGTGAGTACTTCTTCCTCCACTGACTGATCCTGATGTGGTAAACCCCACCCAATTGGGACTCTGTGCGAATTATTTGTGGACATTATTTGACTCGGGTGGGTCTGCTTGGTTTCATCTCTTACACAAACAGGGAGCAGCACAGTCAGCCCACTCACTGGCCACGAGGCACGTACATTAGGCCACATTAAACGCGTTTTCTCAGGGGACCTCACCCACCTGCCTTATGGGGGGCAAGGCGGGCATACTGTGAGTTGCTGCTGTTGCATTTGAATGAGTGCCAAGGAGATCCCTCTTCAGTGTCCTTCACCGTCTCATTTCACATTGTGCAAAAGAGCATCTCTCTCTCTCTCTCTCTCTCTCTCTCTCTCTCTCTCTCTCTCTCTCTCTCTCTCTCTCTCTCTCTCTCTCTCTCTCTCTCTCTCTCTCTCTCTCTCTCTCTCTCTCTCTCTCTCTCTGTCTCGCTCTCCACCTTTACTGACCGAGTGACACTTAATACAGCTGATATGAGCATTTGTGCACCTGGCACCATTGCATGTGGGCAAGCACGTATGATTATATATATATATATACCTGATATACATACACGTGTATACACACACACACACACACACACACACACACACACACACACACACACACACACACACACACACACACACACACACACACACACACACACACACACACACACACACACACACACACACACACACACACACAGCGTGTTTGCATGTGTGTGCGTGAACGTATGTACGGTATGTGCATTGATGTGAATGACCTTTCATTGGCTGTGCAGTGATTCGGGGGTGGACAGTCAGCCATGGCTGTGTTAAGATGGATAAGAACTGCTCAGATGTTCTTCTGTTATCTATTACTGAGCACGTACAATGTAAAGGGACCCCCCCCCTGCCCTGCCCATGACAGACAAGGATGGCAACCTTTACGCATCGTGCCACGCTGCAATGTGTCACGTTGTGATGCCTTGTGAGCTTGTAAATCAGCTATTACCCCCCGAATACGGATGCTAGGGTTCAAGTACACATAATGATATCCTATCCTATCCTATCCTATATATACTACTATAATTGAAATACTACTATATTAAAATGACCGCCAATGTACGTCCGGGGTTGGTCAGCACACGATAACTCCATTTGCCTCCAAACTTGCCACAGACTATTGATCAGTGCTCTGGTTAATACCTAGGCTTCTTTCCCCATCCGCAATGTACTTACATATTGTACAGTTAATATAAAACTACATTGCACATTTTAGCCACAGCACCCCACCCTACTGCGCATCTCCATATATGGCCATATCAGTTGGATCACTGGTGCAGCTGTGATGTAACTGATCGGGCCTAGATGTGAGGACCCAAACCTCTAGTCTCTCTAATTTATCTATAAATTACGCAAATACCTGTGTTTGTAGGTCCTGAGGGAGTGCAGGTGAGCAACTTCATTGAAATGAATGGTCGGGAATTCCAGGTCCCCACTCGATAATATGCATCTATATGCACTAAGTACTCGGGTACAATGAGTATTGTATAACTGAGGTTCTTGTGTGACCAACAGGTATTGCCCATGCATTTCTAAATTAGGAGACTTTGACAATGCCTCTCTGCCAATCACAATGCGAGGTGACGTCACTGCCAATATAAGAGTGAGCAAAAGAGTTTAAGCATTGCAGTTTGTAGAGTTTGTTGCAGGTAACAGTATCTCAGTAAAATAATATCAGAAAACTCAAAGTACGCAAACATGCAGATTTTTGTGAAGACCCTCACTGGCAAGACCATCACCCTAGAAGTTGAGCCAAGTGATAACATTGAGAATGTCAAAGCCAAGATCCAAGACAAGGAAGGCATTCCCCCTGACCAGCAGAGGCTGATCTTCGCTGGCAAGCAACTGGAAGATGGACGCACCCTTTCTGACTACAACATCCAGAAAGAATCCACCCTCCATCTTGTGCTGCGTCTGAGGGGAGGAATGCAGATCTTCGTCAAGACCCTCACTGGCAAGACCATCACCCTGGAGGTTGAACCAAGTGACAACATTGAGAATGTCAAAGCCAAGATCCAAGACAAGGAAGGCATTCCCCCTGACCAGCAGAGGCTGATCTTCGCTGGCAAGCAACTGGAAGATGGACGCACCCTTTCTGACTACAACATCCAGAAAGAATCCACCCTCCATCTTGTGCTGCGTCTGAGGGGAGGAATGCAGATCTTCGTCAAGACCCTCACTGGCAAGACCATCACCCTGGAGGTTGAACCAAGTGACAACATTGAGAATGTCAAAGCCAAGATCCAAGACAAGGAAGGCATTCCCCCTGACCAGCAGAGGCTGATCTTTGCTGGCAAGCAACTGGAAGATGGACGCACCCTTTCTGACTACAACATCCAGAAAGAATCCACCCTCCATCTTGTGCTGCGTCTGAGGGGAGGAATGCAGATCTTCGTCAAGACCCTCACTGGCAAGACCATCACCCTGGAGGTTGAACCAAGTGACAACATTGAGAATGTCAAGGCCAAGATCCAAGACAAGGAAGGCATTCCCCCTGACCAGCAGAGGCTGATCTTTGCTGGCAAGCAACTGGAAGATGGACGCACCCTTTCTGACTACAACATCCAGAAAGAGTCCACCCTCCATCTTGTGCTGCGTCTGAGGGGAGGAATGCAGATCTTCGTCAAGACCCTCACTGGCAAGACCATCACCCTGGAGGTTGAACCAAGTGATAACATTGAGAATGTCAAGGCCAAGATCCAAGACAAGGAAGGCATTCCCCCTGACCAGCAGAGGCTGATCTTCGCTGGCAAGCAACTGGAAGATGGACGCACCCTTTCTGACTACAACATCCAGAAAGAATCCACCCTCCATCTTGTGCTGCGTCTGAGGGGAGGAATGCAGATCTTCGTCAAGACCCTCACTGGCAAGACCATCACCCTGGAGGTTGAACCAAGTGACAACATTGAGAATGTCAAGGCCAAGATCCAAGACAAGGAAGGCATTCCCCCTGACCAGCAGAGGCTGATCTTCGCTGGCAAGCAACTGGAAGATGGACGCACCCTTTCTGACTACAACATCCAGAAAGAATCCACCCTCCATCTTGTGCTGCGTCTGAGGGGAGGAATGCAGATCTTCGTCAAGACCCTCACTGGCAAGACCATCACCCTGGAGGTTGAACCAAGTGACAACATTGAGAATGTCAAAGCCAAGATCCAAGACAAGGAAGGCATTCCCCCTGACCAGCAGAGGCTGATCTTCGCTGGCAAGCAACTGGAAGATGGACGCACCCTTTCTGACTACAACATCCAGAAAGAATCCACCCTCCATCTTGTGCTGCGTCTGAGGGGAGGGCAGTAAATAATTCCTTAATCTTAAAGTATGTCCATTTTCCAACGTGTCCTGCGTCTGCATAGGAAAATCTTAAGATTCCGTACGTTTGTCATCAGTGCCCATACCCTAGGTGGGGTTGGCGAAAGGGCCTTTCTGGGTGGAGTTTGCATGTTCTCCCTGTGTCCCCTAGGGTAGGTACCCTCACAAAGAACATGCAGTAATCCTGGTCTTTCTATATTGCCTCCCCCTGGTTAGCCAGAGGGAGGGGAAAGGAACTGGTTGGAATAACGCATTCCTTCCACGCGCTACGCCCTACCAGGGAAATCTATAAAAAAGGTATAATATAAAAAGAGGTGCGTCACCAAGTAAGAGTCAAAGAGTGCATACCATGATGAGATACAGTAACATGTCTTGGGTCTGATTCAAACTGAGGTATATGCGCTCTTTGTGACTCACGGGGGGCGCCCGCCAAAAAAACAATGTGTGCCTCTCAAAATCCAGCCCTACGTCCACGTCGTGAGAGGTGGAAGCAGGTAATGCTGACTAACAGGGCTCTGGTAAAACTGCATAGACACTAATCACCTGTGCAGTGGAGATAAATGAAGATTACAAAGACATTGAACAAGAGTGGGTCTAATAGATAATGACACTGTCCAATAATGGACCTGGACCATGTGGATCTCAGACTTCATGTATCACTCTTTGCCGTTGTTGGTCATCTATGACAGTGGTTCTCAAACAGTGGGTCTGGACCCATTTGTGGGTCTTGAACACATTTCCATGGGTGGCGAGTAAATACCCTCTTTTTTTCTTCGTTTACAACAATTGTTTCAATGATTTCAACAAAAAAAGACACACAAAACTCTTTCAGAAAAAAAAGAAATTCATGTTAATATTAAATATTAAATATTAATACTAAATACTACCGCTAAATAATCAAATTAATTCCATTAATACATAAATAAAAACTTTTTAGAAGTGATAAATAGATCTACAAGCTCACAACGTATTGTGAGCTTGAAGATCTAAGCTCAAGACTCAAGACTAGACAAAGAAAGCATGGATTAAATAAAATCTCCAGACTGGATTTTTTTGTATGTCTTCATGTCTGATTTGTTAAACAGTGTGAAAGGAGCCCCCCACAATATTCCTAAAGAATCAATGATCGCAGAATGATGTATTAGTAATATTGTTCCTACTGTTCCACATACTTCCAACCAATTATGATAATTATTATTATTTGAGTTGGGGTTATGTTGGTTGCCTATAGTGACTGCATCAACTCTTCCCATAACTAATAATAACATATTAATAGGAAGACAATGTATTTGAAAATGATTTCCTTGATAGCTGGGAAAGACTATCACCCACTAGATTATAAGTCTTCAGTTCAGTCAGAGGAAAAAGCCAAACAGTTTAATTAAATGTGACATAGGGCCTATGATTACCGATCCTGCCGAAATGAGGACCACAATGGAAATAAGCCTTAGGGCTTTATCGTGTTTTGATCCTCTGTGATATTGTGTCTGCTATATATTGTGTGCTGATTCCTTTTATCACCAAATTAATTAATTAATTAATTTATTAATGCATTGTCAGTCAGTGGTTCTCAAACAACAATGTCAAGTTGTCAACCCCCAAATTGATGCGTTTCTGTGCTGAACCCCATTTAAAGTGTTCTAATGTGGTAAAACCCACCCAATTGTCCCTTTTTGTTTTGTCATGATCTAATGCAGTGGTTCTCAAACTATTTTCAAGTCACGAACCCCCAAATTGCTGAGTTCTGCGTCCGCTAAACCCCATAAGAGAAGAGTTTTGTTGTTTTAGATTAGATTATGTTGTTTTAGATTAGATTCAGTACACAGAATTCTACAACTGTCTTTACTGTACGTGGGGAGATAGCAGTGGAGAGAGTGAGACCTATGATCTGAATAGTCATTCACATACATTCTCTCATTTTCCAATGTTGCAATAGAATCCTATAGGATTCTGAATATTGCTAATGATTTCTGTCACCTCTATCATAATCTTATTGTAATTCTATCAAACCATATTTGTCGTACCGACCGTTCTTGTTTGTTTAAACATATTAACAATATTCTCCTCTGGAACAGAGCAACTTGGCTGTTAATCACTGTGACTTGGAAAGTTGTTGCAGTTCCGAGGTGTGAATTGTGTCAAAGAACATTATCTGACTTTGTGGTATATACAGTAGCCTACAGTTCTAGACAGGGAATTGAAGCATTGAAACAAATGATTTTGTTCAGGTGTCATGTTCAGGTGAGAGAGTAAGGTCGAAATTACGTGACCTAACTGCATTGCAAACAGCAACCCAATATTAATTTGCATAATATTATGAGAATTGATGTGGACCAATTTATACAATTTATAAATAATAAATACTCTGGTTGTTATGTTTGTCTTTTGGTTGATAGCACAGAGAGAGAGAGAGAGAGAGAGAGAGAGAGAGAGAGAGAGAGAGAGAGAGAGAGAGAGAGAGAGAGAGAGAGAGAGAGAGAGAGAGAGAGAGAGAGAGAGAGAGAGAGAGAGAGAGAGAGAGAGAGAGAGAGAGAGAGAGAGAGAGAGAGAGAGGATCTTCTTTAGGTTAAGATTACAGACCAGGAAATTACATCTCTTTATATACAAATACACACAAATAGACATCGGCCCCACCTGGTGACCAAGGGCGGAACCAAAGACTGCATAACAGCTGAATATGGACATATTATTTATACCAAGCACCATGATACTGTACACTATCTTTCAGCCTGGTTACTCTAGCTAAAAATAAAAATAAACTTTTAAAAACATGAAACAAATATGAAAATAGCTCAAAGATATTTTCTTTGGAAAGAAAAACAGTGTGATTTAATTACATATTTTACTCCTATCTTCAAACAGGTCCAGATCCAAGGCACTGGAGACTCACCCAAAAGGTGACCCAAGAATATTAGACATCATTATGGATGATCCCATCCCATCAGGAGGATGCTCTGGGTGGTAGTGGAGTGGAATGATTCCAGGACCTTCTCTGAGACCTTGACTTTCTTCAGTTGCCTGAGGTACTTCTTTGTACTGTACTGAACTGAACTGAACTATTTCAAAGTAGTTTTTGGTCTCAGATTGTTATCTCCTACCAGTTTCTTCTTGCCCAGGTGCACAGATATGAGGGATGGTCTGATTTGACAATATCTGTATTGTACAATGCTTCTATCATAACATTGCTTGATGATATGGTGGACTGCCCCATGTGGTTCAGAGACTGAAACTATGTTTTGTACCTTCTTTTAACTTACTTTGGAATGTTCTGGTCATTATGATTGTGTCTTTGTGTAACCGTCTTTTTGAGTAACTGAGGAACATCTCTAAAACTCCTTTATTATATTGAAATCTGTTATTGTTCATTCTGAACCATTATTATTGTACACTAACACTACAATAGACCACCAACTAATTAGGTACCATTGTTTACCTAATAATTGGTCTAAAAGGATAACACCCAAAAAGTCCTTGCGGTCTTGTTTCCATTGGCCTACTGCAGCATGCACAAAAAGTTTGATGATCAGTCCAAAGGTTTGTGAGATTAGCTCAACACACAGACAGATGCTAGACAGACAGAGGCAAAAACATAATCATACATTTTTACATAAGAATTTTTTTACACATTGGATTTCACTTCTATTTGCATACTATATTGTCAATATTTGTATACATTTTATACATTTGAAAACTTGTGAAATGGGACATACTGCATAATGAGTACTTTTACTTTTACACTTTAAGTATATTTTGATACCACTTTTACTCAAGTAAATTTTGAATTCCGGACTTTTACTTGTAACAGAGTATTTGTACATTGCAGTATTGATACTTTTACTTAACTACAAAATGTGAGTGCTTTTTTCACCACTGAGGGAGGGAGCAGGGGGGAAAAGGGAGGGAGGTAGCCAAAGCCAAGTGTATATTACATACGTTTTTGTTGTTGCATTTTTTTTACACTCTGGATGTCACTTCTATTTGCATACATTGTCAATATTTTTCTTTTATATATGTGACAGAATTAACAAAGCATTCACAATATTCACATTGGCTAATCTGACATTTTAACTGAACAATTTAGGCTACCAATATTTATTTACACCATCACTCTCTCACACTGGGGTGGACAGTATGAATGAATGAATGGTATTCAGTATCAGAAACGTTCTCATAGAATACTTAATAATAATAATAATAACAACAGACTACACAGCCAGTCTGCTTCGGTGACTTTGTAATTATTATAATTTTTCACCTACATTCTATACAAGACATAAGACAACCATCCCGCACGGAAAATAACCAGCGCTACTTCTGTTCTTGTCCGTAAATTTCCAGTGACTACAAAGTATATCATGTTCTCAGCTCTCTCCCAAACTAACAGGTGACTACTATTAGACAATCCCCGTGCTCTCCTCTCAGAGGCGTTGTACTCTTGCAATTCTAAAAAAAAAAAAAAGCTTTAATTTATAGGCTATACAGAAGGGAGGGTGTCGCTTACCAAAACAAGAACAGATATACAAGCTGATAACCTGTCACGTTGCGACGCGTTGTCAGCTTGTACATCTGTTCATTTTAGGGGGCGGGGGAGGAGGGAGGGGGGTATATTCACCGTCGTATTACGGAGTGTATCATTCTAGCAGGAGGAAGTGCGGCTTTTGGTGGCGGAGCTGGTGAATTGAAAGTACGCCATAAAAATATGGCGCCAAAAGAGTTTTTCAACCTAATGATATGAGCTGATTTTTTGTTTTCTTTTTCCCGAAGAGGGAAGGGGGAAGAACAAGAAGCATCAGGGCTGCAGGATCCCAGACCAGATCCATTCCAGATCTAGTAGACCCGCCTGGCTGGCTGACTGACTGACTGTGTGAACATTTGTGCAGATCTGTATACAGTCGGGCAAAGTGGTGTGTTAGGGGGAGGGATGGAGGGAGGGGAGCATTAAGCCAAAGCCAAGTGAACACACGGGGAGAGAGAGCTGGATGTTTTTTAAGGAGGAAGAAGGAACGCTGCGTGCAAAACTACTAGCAGCTTGCAACATCTTTTTTTATATAATTTTATGACTCATCATCCTTTTTGGACATTAAATGCATCCTTTTAAGAAGAAGAAGAGCATAAGCTGACTGACTCTCGTTGAAGCCAGAGAGAGAGAGAGAGAGAGAGAGAAAGAGAAGGAGAGAGAGAGAGAAGATCGAGACCCTGGCGGATTTATTTTATAACCACATTTTTTTTGGGACTGTTTTGGAAATGCGACATGGGTTTTTGGATCTGAACACTCTCTTCGTCTTGCGCGCACCTCGCACATTACAGCACCTCGCAGCACCGATGCTGCCGCCGGGGTAAAATAATCACAATAATAACCCCCGGGATATCTATCTATCCATCGGTATTACTTTTTTTCGCTCTTTTTTTTCCCCCCGGATTATTTCTCTTCATCTTTGCAGATCTGACGCGCTGCAGCCTGTCAACAACACACCGCCGGAGGAAGGAGGGACAGTCCTGACTGTCACCAACGTGGATCTAGTCCGTCAGTCAGACAGACAGGGGGGCTCGCCCGCTGCCGCTGTACAGCACCGCTAACACACACACACACACACACACACGCACGCACGCGCGCACGCACGCTCTCTCTCACAAACACACACACACACACACACACACACACACACACACACACACACACACACACAGGAGGATTTTTTTTGCCAAATAATCCACTCTTATAAAACTACATGTGGTTGGATGATTCAAATGATCTCCTGATCGCCCCCCCACCCGAACCGCCCCCCACCCGTCCAGGACCGAGTCGGACGTCTGTCGCCACTCGAAGCTGACTGACGACCAAGGTAAATACACATTTTAACAAATACAAAAAAATATATATTAACGCTGTTAAAGGTGGGAGGTTTTGGGATTCTTGCAGAGAGAGAGAGACAGAACAGAAGTACAGTTGGGGCTGTTAGCTTCCATGCTAGCTAGCAGAGGGAGGCATTTCCACGCACTTTTGAAGCGGGTTGTCAGTCAGCCAGCAGAGCAGAGGTGCTGCTGTGTACGTTAGTTAGCCTGCTGCTGGGTGCATGTGGGTCAAACACAACCGCTACCAGCTCCACGGTCCAGAGTAGTAGACTACAAGCAACTCAATTCAATTCAAAGGAGCTTTATTGGCATGAGAAAAACTATGTTTGCATTGCCAAAGCAAGTGTCAAAATGTAATAAAAAACAGTTGAAAATGGGTAAAGTATATACAGTTGGAGCCGGGTACAGCATTATGTAAACAGAGCTATAGTTATATACAGGGTATGACGCTTTTTGAAACAAATAGCAGCAACCTCTTGCAGTCACTTTTGTACAAATAGGAGCATTTTTTTCTCAAAACTATTTAAATAGTTTACAAAAAAGCCTCAGATTTAGCCTCAGAAATGCGTTAGGTGGCAGCTCTGTTTATTTGTCAGGAGGTCTACTCGGCACAGATAGTGCGGGACACTCAATGGTTTGTAGTCCTTAGGCTTAGGGCGGTTCAGTGGTTGTGTATTTGGCTTACCTTCTTTTTTCAACATACCGACATACAAGCAATATACTGACTGTGTATGTATGTATGCGGAAATACCCGGCTTTGCTGTGTTGTGCGTGTGTAAAACTTAGTAATGTAGTCAGTGTCCTCCGCTCCGCTCCGCACGCAGGAGGAAACGTGGATGAAGTCAGTCAGTGTTGTGGTGAAACAACGTAGCGCAGTTGGTTCTTTTCTGTGTTTATGTAACGAGCCTCCGTTCGCTACGATGTCACCAGAAAGAAAGCACGTTGCAAACTGAGTAGCCGAGGGCAGCGGGCGGCCAAATGGAACAGCAGACGGTGCTGTGTGTGTGTGTGTGTGTGTGTGTGTGTGTGTGTGTGTGTGTGTGTGTGTGTGTGTGTGTGTGTGTGCTGCACGCTCACTCTTTCTCTCGCGCGCGCACATACACGCGCGCGCAAATTCCAAATTGGATGTGTTTTTTTTAGACGGCTATGAAGTTGTGTGATTTTTCAACTTGCTCATGATGAACACTAGGGCGTCATGGATGCAGATCAGTTCATGTCATGAATGATCCATGTTGATCCACGCTTGCCTTGCATTGGTTTCAGAACGTCACTTTCTCATCCCGCACAGCACAGCACAGCGGGGGGTTTGCACATTTTTTGGTAGGATTCCTCCCTGGCGAGAGAAGAGCGCTGCTTGCTTTTAGGAAGGCTGAGCACGAACACACGCATATCAAGGAATTAGAGCAACTCCTCTCTCTGCCTCCTGTCTGAGAGTCTCTCTCTCTCTCTCTCTCTCTCTCTCTCTCTCTGGCTCCCTCTCTCCTCTCTCTCTCTCTCTCTCTGGCTCCCCCTCTCTCTCTCTCTCTCTGTCTGTCTGTCTCTCTCTCTCTCCTGCTTCGTGCTGACTGTAGAGGGGGAGTGGCTGTTTACCTCTTAAAGTCTTGCTCTCTGGGCGGGACTATCTTATTTTGTTGGTACTGCGTGCGCATCCTCACCTTCTTGTATTTTTCAAGTGGAGGAAAAAACAACAAAAAAACAGGGGCTTTATGGAGCAGAATGCAGATGCTAATGTTGAGAGGGGGATGCATATCAAAGGAGAGAATTAATTGATCGTAATTGGAGCATGCGATGCAATGCAATGCTGTGAGCCTCCAGCACCCCCCCCCTCTTGTCTCCATGCTTTAGGCCACCTACTCTTCGTAATTGCTTTAAAAAAAGCAGAATATTTATTTCAGGCTATTACTCCTAATC
>NC_139949.1:35749508-35755798 GCF_963454915.1 Gymnoscopelus microlampas
ATATATGGAGATGATGTTGAATAAAATGCAAAATTTTCTATTAAGTGGATAAACCATTACTCAACCAGGTTATCCCGGTGAGTAGTTATTAATGTGACATCGTGACACAATTAGTAGAGATGCGACATCCGGAAAATGCCTGGAAGCAAACAAACGATGACATGTTGTGAATTGGGAGTAGCACAAAGACAGGACACGATACGAGTGCTCAAAAGCTACTGTAGCTGTGGCATAATAATTCTGGATGCTGGATCAAGGGGCTAAGCCCTGACATTTAGATCTTGGCTCGGTCAAAACATAAACTGCTCCTTATTGAGTCCGAGATGGGCGGGTCGGAGAGACGGAGGATGGGCGATGGAGGCCAAGAAAAGAAGGAGAGGTGGAGTTTGGAGAGATGGAGGGGTGAAGAACGACGGGAGGGTGGATGGATGTCAGTGGTGGACAAAGTGCTCAACCTCAGTCAGTACTTGAGTCAAAGTATAGATACTCCTGGTCAAATATTGCTTAACTACGAGTAAAAGGTGCTCTGTCAAATTCTGTACTTGAGTTAAAGTAGTGGAGTTCCTGCTTTTAAAAATAATAAAGTATCCAAAAGTCTATGCTTTTCAAAATACTTAGGCATTCAAAAGTACAATTGTTTTTTATATCAATGCATTTCTGTATTATAATGTTGACATTTCCCCCCCGAAATTTCCGATTTTCCCGAAATGTTCAAAAGATAATCGCACAGTGAGCTTGTAGTTATTCTATTTTCACTATAGCTGAAATATGGCTTAGTGGTTACTTCACTAAGTAAATAGATACTCTATCTATTTCTATCTAACTCATTTTATTTAAGTACAGTACTCAAGAGAGAGGTGGCAGGGATCAGCAGGGACCTGAAGGCCCAGCCCCTCTCCTCCTTCCTGTCATCATCCTTCTATCTTTCCCTCCTCATCCCCCCTTCCCTCCCTCTCCGAAGACTTAATGAACTCCTGATGGGGCGAAGGTGGGAGAGGCAGTTCCATCATCTCTCTCTCTCTCTCTCTCTGCTCTCTGGTCCTCTACCCTTTTGCTTTCTCCCTTTAGCTTTGACTTATCTATCTCTTTTCCGTTTTTTCCTTGATCTCTCCTTTCATCCAGCCATTCAAACACACACACACACACACACACACACACACACACACACACACACACACACACACACACACACACACACACACACACACACACACACACACACACACACACACCCTCCTACTCTCTCTCTCTCTCTCTCTCTCTCTCTCTCTCTCTCTCTCTCTCTCTGCACACCTTTCTCTTCTCTCTCTCTCTCCATCCCTCTCTCTCTTTCTGGGTTTGGCAGAGTGACAATGTCTCAGGCTCCTCCTTCATTGTTTGTCAGCAGATTTCAAGAGACAGAGCTTAGATTGAAAATTATTTGGACTCCTCTTCGTTGCGTCTCTCTCTCTGTCTCGCCCCCCCCCCCCCCCCCCCCCCCCCGCCTCTTCCCTCTCTTATAATGCAGCGGCAGCAGCAGGCTCTGTGGCAGCATCAATAAATATTGTGTTAATGTTCTGGTGGCTGGAGCCAGCGTGGTGATAAAGGAAATCTATTTGATTTCTGCAGCTCGTTTGTTTGGCCCGACGCCTCTCCGGTTGGTGTGTGTGCGCGTGCAAGGGCAGGGGCACGTTGTGGTCACAGAGTTCATTCCTTTCCTAGCTTTCTCTTCCTTCATTGCACCATTTCATCATCGGTTCCCTTTTCCCTAGTCTGTCTAGTTACCGACTGTACCCCGTTTTCATCAATTATGTTTGTACGTTGTCAAGGAGCCACTTCAGAGCCAAATAAAATGAGCTACTTAACGTCACTTGAAGAAAAGAGATGCTCCTCTGACACTGCATTTTACTTACATGTTCTTCTCCTTCATCAGACTTGTACCATTGATTCCACTAATTTCTGCTAATGTCCTTCTGTTTCCCTTAAAGGAGCACTTCATCCATTGTTGGCCTTATCTTGATACAATTGGTCCTCACTAATGCTCATTATAAGATGGTACCACTTCCGTCTACTCGCTCTGCATCTCAGAAGTGGGCTGTGGACAGTTCAGAAACCTGCTTACCAATGACATAATTGATAAGGATTCCAAGCTAATGGAAATTACAGCCTTTTCTCTTCCTGGAAAGTTAGAATGCTGAAATAGAACCCATAGTTCTTGCATCAATTAAAAAGGAAGAAGTTTGAAATCTCGTTTGAAATTACCACCGATGATGTCATAGGCAGACCACCAGGCGCATTGCCGAATCCTCCACAATCCGTCTCTGAGTCACACAGAGCATGGAGACAGAAGTGGCACCATCCCAGAGTGAGTATTAGTGAGAGACAAAAAATGAAGATAACGGGGGTGGGGGCCAAAATGTTCTTTTGATTACGCTGCTGATTGAAATCATTCTGGTAGCATTCATGGAATCACAGTAGTGTGTGTGTGTGTGTGTGTGCGTGTGCGTGTGCGTGTGCGTGTGCGTGTCCGCGTGCGTGTGTCCGTGTGCGTGCGTCCGCGTGCATGTGTATGCATGTGTTAAGGGGCGGTCACAGGGGAGAAGACTGATGGGAACAGTGAAGGTGATATCACCATCAGTGACTCATCAGTGTCTTTAAGTACCTCTGTGCCTTCCAGTCAAGTTGAGAGATATTGGATTTGTGTTGGCGGGTTACTGCTGAGAGAGAAAGTGTGTGTGTGTGTGTGTGTGTGTGTGTGTGTGTGTGTGTGTGTGTGTGTGTGTGTGTGTGTGTGTGTGTGTGTGTGTGTGTGTGTGTGTGTGTGTGTGTGTGTGTGTGTGTGTGTGTGTGTGTGTGTGTGTGTGTGTGTGTGTGTGGGAGTATATGTATGTATGTACATGGGTTGCTCCACCAACAGCTACCCAACGCAGCGGAGTGTCACCCAGGCACTAATGAATTGTCATCGTTGCTGAGATTCCAAAGCCTTTCCCAAATTAATATGTATTTGGCCGCGGATCCCCATCTGAAAAGACAAACATTTTCAAACCTTTTCAAGACTTCATCTGCTATTTTTTAATTGACAAAGTATAAAATGTGGATCAAGCGATTCAATGTATTGTGATGAATTCTGCTGGGGACCCCCTGGAACCCACCTAAGGACCCCACTTTAAAAAGCACAGTGGGATCAATATTTAACCCCTTAAACCATATAATTGACCGAAGTCCCCCAGGAGTCTATACTGTACTAAGCCTTCTGATTTTCGCTCTACCTCAAAACCTCAGAAATAAATAGCCAAATCTACAAGCTCACAACGCATTGTGACGCATTCTTGAACTCTGCTATTTTTGCTGAATGTTTGCCCCAGAATAGGGATGGGACAGGGTTCATAATATGGTTAATAACAGGCGGAGGAGTGACAACGGGATAGACTGGCCAGGTTTTCTAAGTAAAAAGAAATGGGTCATTCTAGTTCGCTGGTAATGGAGAGGCTAACCAGTTGCATTTTAGTCTCATCCCTATTATAATCTACACCACGTGTTGTCAAACCCGGCATACCTCACTTCTTTTGAGACCGTTTCCACCTCAAAGATATGATTAGGTATAAATATAGCTCTGGGAAATCAGACGCTGCCATAATGAGTTTATATCCTGCATTTTTCCACACGTTCCCTTCTACTTGACTTATTGTTTCCATCGTAGCGGCTGGGATTTGTTTCACCATAACTCGATGCCACACAACTTCATCAAACCTCCTTTCAGAAATGAGTTACTAAAAAATGTCCTTGACCTATTAGTGCTTGGAACTTACACAGCTAACTTTCTAGCATTGCTACCAGCGCCTCTGCATGCTTGTTAGTTATCAAAATCTGGCTGTTTTACAGCCTGTCGACAGTGGACAAAGCCAAATATGTTAAAGTTGACACAGCTGGCATGTAAAAATCTGTGGTTTGGTTAGGAATCTGCTGGCATGTTTTTAGGGCTTATTTACCCACAGCTCTTGTTGTTTGTATCCTCATAGCCTTCCATTAGTAACCGTGATGCCAACAGCATACTGTACCTCTGTATAAAGTTTCACATGCAACGCAATGCGGTTCGACTGTAAATGTAAGAGTGGTTTTGACACTTGGCAGATTATTATGTCAATGTCACTTTCAGAAAGTTTGCTATGAGATGCTATGCAGACCTGTTTTTATCTCTCAGACTCGTTTTCCTCTTTCCAAGCTGATGCCGTATGCTGCATAACACATTTTATTTTCAAACTTCTTGTGTCCAAAGGTACTCCAACGGGCAAGTCAAAATCTCAAGGCCAGCACACCTGTATTCATCTGTGCAAAATAGCCTCTATTACATTTTATCACTCTGTAAATGTTTATTTTTACTCGCTAATGCCAAATAAAAGGCTTTAACCACTTTAGCCCTATTCGATACTTTAACAATTTTCAAAACATTTTCTTTTTTTTAATTATAGTTTATATATTTGCAATAGTGATGTGTGGTTTTCACGAAAACCCAAGGCACACATGGACGCACAAACTCTCAAAAGCATTCGCGGCCCACCCATCGGCTGCCGTGTTAAGTGGTCAGATGGGTGGCCCACGTGCATTTTCAGAGCATGTTTATTTTAATCCGTTAGGACTGGGCCCTGGCCCACAGTTTGAGATCCATTGGTCTAGAGGTATGGAAGTTTGAAATATGAGCGCCCATGGCAAGGAAACATCACATGCAATGTGACACCCCCTACTCAAAGAAAGAGAAATAAAACCTGTTTTCACCTCCTGGGAGTCAATAGTGCGATGAAAGACTGGAAATGGGCTGTGGTTGTTTCATTCATTCACTGAGGAATGTGTGTGTGTGTGTGTGTGTGTGTGTGTGTGTGTGTGTGTGTGTATGTGTGTGTGTGTGTGTGTGTGATATGATATTTTCACCTTGGCTTCAAACAGACACACATTCACACAGAAGGATCAAACATGCTCATCATCACACACAAACACACCAAGTAAACACTCTTTAATGTTGCTAGACCTAGAGTCGTGTGGTTACGCATCACACGCACATGCGTAACCGCACGCACGCACATTCAAAGACACACACATGTTCAAACACACTTACACGCTCAGACATTTAGATGTTTCTAGCTTATTCATAACATTGAGTAACTCCCATTTGTACAAAAATAGCATGTGTGTGCGCACGTGTGTGTGTGTGTGTGTGTGCGCGTGTGTAACCTTGATGCTGTTGCCTTCTGTTCTCTACACACATTAGTACTGCACATGGAGCTAGTTGCTAGTACTACTTGTATTTCTCTCTCTCACACACTCACACACTCACACACACACACACACACACACACACACACACACACACACACACACACACACACACACACACACACACACACACACACACACACACACACACACACTCTACACATTAAATCAATTGTTAATTTAGCTATGAAAGTGTAAAAAAACGACCCATTTGGGATTTTACTCTGTGAAATACTCTGTTCCCTCCCCTCCCTCTCCATCTTTCTTCAACTAGAAGTAAGGAGAGATAATTGGAAGAGAGAGAGACGGAGAGAGAGTAAAAAAATAATTATATATCGGCTACGGTATTTTTGGCCAAGAGATTTGGTGTAGAGGAAAAAAAGAGGTCCAAGAACAGAGCCAACGCAGGTCCAATTTACCAAGTCTAGAGCAGCGGTTCTAAACCTTTTTTAGGATCAGGGCCCACCTGAAAATAAACAGATAGAGAGTGAGAATGATAGAGTGATAGAGAGAGATATACGGATAGAGTGAGAGAATAATGAAGAGACGGATAGAGAGAGAGAATGATGGAGTGATGGAGAGAGATAGACAAATAGAGTGAGAGAATGATGGAGAGAGCGAGATGGATAGAGAGAGAGTTATGGAGAGATATATGGATAGAGAGAGTGATGGAGAGAGATACACAGATAGAGTGAGAGCGTGATGGAGAGAGATAGACGGATAGAGTGAGAGAGAGTGATGGAGTGATGGATAGAGATAGATGGATAGACAGAGAGAATGATCATGGAGTGATGGAGAGAGATAGACGGATAGAGTGAGAGAATGATGGAGAGAGATATACGGATAGAGAGAGAATGATATTGTGATGGAGAAAGAGAATGATGGAGTGATGGAGAGAGATTTACGGATAGAGTGAGAGAATGATGGAGAGAGATAGATGTATAGAGAGAGAGAGAGTGATGGAGAGAGATATGTACAGATAGAGTGAGAGAGTGATGGAGACAGATAGACGGATGGAGTGAGATGGAGTTATGGAGAGATAG
>NC_139949.1:35760998-35763498 GCF_963454915.1 Gymnoscopelus microlampas
CTTAGGCTAAGTGACCGAAAGAAGGAAATATCATATGTAAAGCTTTGGCTGACTTAGCCGGGGCAGGAAATCATATGCAAAGCTCTGGGCTCAGGTTAACTTCCAGAGAGGAGGCACTGGAATGTATACACATATGTAACCCAGAGGAATACCGTGTAAACCTCACAGATAACTTCCTGGGTGGAGACCAAAGCTTTTGGCTAAATTCATGGGAGGGAGACTCATAAAGGAACAGACAGGGATCCCTTTTTTAATATCATAAAGATGCTATCATCTATCTTTTACATTGTAAAAATGTCTGAACGATGAGACATGTTCTTCCGGAGATGGTTGGAAATTGAGCGCAGTTGCTGAAAAAAAAAAAACGATATGGTGCCACTCTTTTACAGTATCTTGCTGGGGAAGGGACATGAGCAGAGTGGGGGCCGGTACGGATGGATGAATGAATGATTAATGATTTTTGTGGTCCTTTCACGTATTCGTCCGGCACAAGTCCAGGAAAGTGCAAAAGGTCACGCAACAAGACAAAACTATATAATTGGATCTCTCGTCACACTGTGCTGAGGGAGAGCAAGATGGAGAGGCACAGGCTCCCCGAAAGCCCTTGAGGCAACTACTGTAACTGCTCTGGCCAGCTGCAGCCTCCTGTGTATTTGTGTGCGCACGAGCATGCGCGCGTTCCTATTTACACAGTCCCATGTCGGCCGGTTCACCGCGAATACGTGCGTGCATTGTGTACATGTGTGTGTGATAAGAATGTCCACAGCAGCGGCTGGCGTTTTGCCAAATGTCTTGCCTTCCAAAAATAGCTCATTATCAGATAATCAGATGACTTTAAGTCAGGATGTCAGCCCTCATCATGACCAGGGTCAACGGGTACAACAAGGCTTATATAGAGTCCACACTCCACACACAGTTAAAAGGGTCCTGAAGTTCAATACCACGTCACCGTGGGTCACTCGGTGCATGTGCCATATGATCGTATCTGTCCACAGTGTTGGGTGAATGACTCTCCTTCTGACCGGCCTGGTTGGTGACTTTCTGAGTAGCTGATAAGGAACCAGAACCAATGTGTTGGGGCAGGACGTTTAAACCACATGAACCCCAGCATCTCTATTCTGGGCATGTCATAATAGGCGAAACATTTGACGAAAATAAGCCAGCGAGTATAGACCCCAGGGGGAAGCAAAGCAAGCAAAGCAAAGCAAAGCAAAGTTTGTTGTTTACCCAGGGTGTTGGACTAAGTGCGGAACTTATTTACAGCCAGACCCTGCATGGAAGCCTTGCTCAAGGGCTATTCAGTGGTGATTCATGATTGATGTGATGAATTGGGGAATCGAACTAGGGACCTTCCGGTATCAAGGCCACCCCTCTAACCACTAGGCCACCGCTGCCACATTCACATGCCCCGGTCACCTAAGTATTGAGGGTTTAAGTTAAGCTAAATATGAAATTGGATCATGCCATACTGACTGACTGGAACCATGGATTTACAGAATGCATACTGACTGGAATATTACTAGAGTAGAGAGTTTAGTTAAAGTTTAGACTTGTTACTCTATGATGGCTAATGTTTTGACCGGATGCAGGAATTACTTACTGACTATGACATTGGATGGATAGTATGGTAACAGGATAGGTGGGCACCAAGGAAGAGTGGGAACCGCCGTGTTGAATTGACATTTTTTTCCAAAATGTTGAAAAATAAAATATTTGGAAAATGTATACATGATTAGAACATGCTTAAACGTTCGGCAATTAAGGTCTACAATTGCTACACATTGCTACAAAACCTGTATATCCAGTCATTTTGGGGCATAATCAAGTTTTTTAATTGGGTCATTTTATCGTCTACTCAGGCTTTTGTGAGGCCCCCAGACAGTTTTTAAGTTGCTTGATTCAGTATTTATATATTTGATATTAACTTCAAATTCCATTTTTAACATAGATTCATCAAAAACACTGTCCTCTTTTTTGAGTCTGATAATGATGTACCGTGCATGTTCACATCATGTATACTTTACATTACATTTTGGACAAAATAGCCAATTTTTCATTGAGGTGCCCACCTATCCTGTATCCGACAGTATAATAATTACTGACTGTACTTACTGACTGACTGACTGGCTGATCCAATAATAGCGAGTACAGTATGTCATCTTAATCGTAGTGTGCTGTGCCTTCATCGGCCTGGTCTAGATTCTTACATTGGGTCATGGGGTGCACATCTGACCACAGCTTACTTGCTGACTGTTTTTCTTTCTGGGTGACTGAACGTTGGACCTATACGTGTCATTAGCCATTAGGCTGGACCCCAGAATGTCACACAGGCCTGTGTTTGGTCGCTCCGCACATGACATAATAATAGGTTTTCATCAGTAATATGTTTTTGTCGTCCCGAGTCCAAGAGCCAGCGGCTGAACAAATTTCTCATTTGGCCTCAACGGGAGCGGTAATAATCCTGTATCCAATAGCACTGTGTGTACTGTACATCCTCATC
>NC_139949.1:35768498-35780998 GCF_963454915.1 Gymnoscopelus microlampas
TGCATTCAGTTTGGCGGTGTGACTCTGCTCATGTGATATTACAGATTACCTGCGCAAGCATGACACAGAAACTGAGATCACAAACCCCCTGGAGCAGAGCATAAGATACAGTTATTACATGAACATAACATTGAACCTTCAATTGCATAATTAAACTACCGTACCACATATCATAGTACAATCCATAGAACCACAGTACAATCCACAGAATCATCCTATTAACATTATGAACTAAATGCCACAGGGAGGAGGCCGGGGGAGGTGGAGGGAATTTGAAAACTGACAGCTGTACAACCAGCTGAGACAGCGAAGCACGTAGAATGAACAGAGAACAGAGACTGCTTAAATGAACCGCCTGAGATGCACTGTGGGTATGAGGGCATGTGTGAGTTAGCTTGAAGCGAATGAGAATAAAGAGAGGTTGAACGTGGAGAGACAGACTGATTTGTAGGTGTATGTATGAATTAACTTGTTAACAAATGAATGGGGGGGGGGGGTCCGGGGAGTGAGCTAGCATGTAAACCTCCTGCCTTCCGTGCCTACATGAACTATCGCTATGCTGAATTTTACAGTATGTAAAACTGCACACATACGCAGGACATTGAGTGAAACAATCCAGCCCCCCCGCATCCCTGACACTACCAGATGCCTCTCTCCTAGTCTCACATTGGTCAGACCCAACGTTTTACAGTACTGTAAGACGTGCAGGATAATAATACAGTAGTTGTGTTGTGTTGTGTTGACGTGGTCACATGCAATATCTTAACTCAAATTCCAGCTATGGAAGTTAGTTATCTGTCTAATCGTATGGCTATTGTGAGACAACCTGTCATTCGGAATACAAGAGACATATTTGACTCTGCAAACACCGGCTTCGAATGCTATCAATGCATTGAATGGGAGATTATCACGTTTTATCAGACCATTGAATGGGCGAAGTAGGCGACCTACTGTCTACCCCGCGATTTGTCAGACCATTCATTGGGCGTAATCAGGAGCTACTGACCTACCGACGGAGGCGGAGCAGTCCCCACAACAATATTTACGATTCTGTCCATATCGGTACATAACTCGAACGGCGCTGAGTAGGCACAGGCGAGCGTCGCACCGCTCCGGACGGCAACTCAGTCGCCTTAGCTCCTTCGGTGGCCCGTCGCGGGGCTCCAGCTCGCCTGAGACTGCGCGCCTCCGTCATGGTCCGAAACCAAAACAACCAAAACCAAAACCGAAAGTAAACTATTTAAGTCATCTCCGTCGGTAGGTCAGTAGCTCCTGATTACGCCCAATGAATGGTCTGATAAATCGCGGGGTAGACAGTAGGTCGCCTACTTCGCCCATTCAATGGTCTGATAGAACGTGATAATCTCCCATTCTATGCATTGATAGCATCCGAATCAGGTGCTGCAAAAGTCAAAACGCTAACCATTAATAGTGAGACCTACATTGGGATAGCAGCATCACTTGTCAGTGTGCTTCTTTTTTGTCCCTTCCTGGACCTAGAATGGAGAGAAAATGGAGTGAGAAAGGATGGAGGGGAGAGACGAGAAGAATGGGGAGACTGAGAGGGGGAAACAAAGGAGACATTAAAGAGAGGGGAGGAGAATGTAAAGAGGGCTTGGAGAGAGAGAGGGAGAGAAAGAGAGAATTAGCCAGAGACACAGATAGGGAAGTCAGAGGAGGCACGGGGGAACTAATAAACAAACAGAGAGATGAGGCGGATGAGTGGAGCGCTACAAGGACTGGGACTCTGCTGGGACTTAGAAAAAGAGAGGAGAGAGAGAGAGAGAGTGGTGGGTGAGGGAGAAAAGAAGCTGAAGGACGCGCACACACACCAGGGCCTTGCCTTTGCTTCAGAAAATAACTGCATGCGGCCGTTTACTGTCCTCTATTCTCATCTCCACTTCTTTCTTCTCTTCTGCTCTACTGTCCTCTATTCTCTTTTTTTAAAAGTGACAAAAGAAAAGTGCATTGGAAAGATGTCACTCAAAACATCAAAGCAGTTGAAGGCATGTGATTTTTTTTTTCTTTGGGAGAAATTCAATGGATGAGATTTCTTCTCAAGATCTTGTCTACATTGAGACATTTACAGGACCAAGGGAGAAACACACCAGTACTGAAGAGATGCCGACCACGGTGAAAAAAATATTCCAGTTTGAAGGAAAGCGGTCTTCAGGGTATTAGACAATACCCTGAAGAAGACTGTTGTCAAAACATTGGTACTTTTGTAATAAATCTGCTTTGCATCATGGCATCATCATGTGTTCAAATACTTTCCTTCAAACTACAATGGGAAATTTACCACCAACCCTCTAGGGCCGTGCGCAACCAGGCACCATAACTATAAATATGTCGTTTTAAAAAACGTTCTAGCTGAAGTGGATGGCAGAGTCCACACCACAACTAAATTTATAACGACAACAACACTGCTGAACGATTTCGGAGCGATGTGACATTGACAGCCAATCAAAATCCGTTAGAAGGACATCTGCGATGCAATTGGTCTCACTCACCCTTGAAATCTGTGGCAGTTTTTAACAGAGATGAGGAGGCACTTATGAATAGTAATCGCTCGCTGGTAAAGCTAGCTGGCATTACCTCAGGTAGCCCAAAAACTATCTCAGGACACTGCCCGCCTCCAATCACTCTTGAGCACTATCAGAATATTAGGTAACAAGACACCCTCAGGGTTGTCACGCCTACTTATAATTAATAATCATGGTGGGATTTTCAGCACCACGGAGTAAAGATCTCTCTCTTTCCGCTATTTTGAAAAATATTTGAAAAATATAAAACGAAAAATGATCAAAAGAAAACTATGTTATCGTCAAAATATACAGTAGATCAATTTGTTTAGTCAAAAATATGATATTTTATTTTGTCTATGCAGTACCCACAGTACTTCTGTCTACCCTACAATATGGTGCAACAGCAGTGGCACGCAGTAGGAGGAATTAATTGCCATCAATTTGGAAGAAAAGGGTGTAAAAAAATGTGGCCACTCTTTTTTTAGAAAAGAAAAAAAACAAAAGTTGCACGTTTTGACAAAATATCGGTCAAAACAGCGGTAATCTGTGGTCTAAGACTCTGAATCGGTGTCGGATCCAAAAGATCTGGCATCGGTCGGGCCCTTAATTATTTCCATTGGGAAGATCATGCTGTTGTGTGTTGTTTTGGAGAGTGCTTATGGCTGAGCATGTTTTTGTCAGATGGTGTTGTGTAGTCTGTAGTGGTGGAGGGAGGGTGGGGGGGGGATTCTTCTCTTAAGTGCTGGTGGTCTTTACTGGAAGTGTCTCAGACGGAGGAGAGGAATGCAGGAAGAGAGGGTGGGAGCATGTCTGCATGTTTCCGCGTATGTTCGTGTACATCATGCTATAGCGGCCATGTGTGCATGTGCAAATGCGCGCGTGTGTGTGTGTGTGTGTGTGTGTGTGTGTGTGTGTGTGTGTGTGTGTGTGTGTGTGTGTGTGTGTGTGTGTGTGTGTGTGTGTGTGTGTGTGTGTGTGTGTGTGTGTGTGTGTGTGTGTGTGTGTGTGTGTGTGTGTGTGTGTGTGTGTGTGTGTGTGTGTGTGTGTGTGCGCGCGCGTGTATGTGTGTACACACTGTGTGTGAGGCACAAGGAGGCAGAGATGGGGGTAGCCTTATTATTAATGTCTCCGTCTCTAGCGTGGCGTCAGCCCAAACGCAAGCTTAGAATTTCTGCTTTTCGTATCAACTGTTAAAAGTAGCCATGTTTCATTATGGGGGGCAGTGGCTCAGGGGTAGACTGGCCGGTAGAGCGGCCGGATGGAAGCCGTGAGGTTTCCAGTTCGATCCCGGGCTCCCCCAGAGTTAATGTCGAAGTGTCCTTGAGTGTCCCAGGTTGGTGCCTTGCAGGGTTTCCTCCGCCATCGGTGTATGAATGTGTGTGTGAATGGGTGAATGCACAATGTAAAGCGCTTTGGATAAAAGCGCTTTATAAATGCACCATTTTATTATGCTAGCTCAGCTCCTAGAGCTTTCCTGGGCTACCAGAGAGACTTGAAATATGGCCATCTGATGGCTCTACAGCAGTGGTTTTCAAAATGTTTGCGCTCAAGTCACACCTGTATTTATATCCATAGTAATAGAATAAAACTCTGTAAATGTTTTTTTTTATTTGCTAATGCCAAATAAAAAGTGTAACCGCTTAAACCCTATTTCATACTTAATGTACAATTACCCCATGAACAAGCACTTGGCACTGGCGTCAAGGAAAAACTCTGCTTTAATATGAGAAGAAATCTCGAACCTGTCTCTAGGTGGGCAGCCATCTGCTTTCACAGGTTGACTTGAGAGAGAGTGGGGCACACAGATGCACAGCAACAATAATAATAACAAGAACAACTATAATGACAGACCGAAGCTCGATTCGCTGCCTGGGGTGGTAATCACTATCCATGGAAGCCTATGAGTTGAGAAAGTACAAAAACCTTTAGTTGAACAGGTGTGTATGAATGAAATGATTTCTTCCAAACCAATTTTGTTCTTGGTTTGTATTAAATTGGACAGTTTTTGACAAAAAGTTATAGACAAAAACATATTTTGATCTTTTTTTGTGACCTTGACCGTGACCCAGTTACCCCCAAATGTCATGATGTGATCTAGGAATCATTGTCCACCCTCCCTGAAAGTCTCATGTCATACTGTGCAGCCGTTTTTCTCATAAGAAATGTAAATGTTCGTCTAGAATGAAAGTGCAGTTCTTGCGTTCTTCTTGTATTGGCTTCCCTGTGCAAATGAAAAGGCTTTCAGTTAGCTAAATTCATGATGAGTTATCTGGCTAATTAGCTTGAATCCCTTATATCTTAAAATCTAAATTGAAAACATATCTTTCTTTCTTACTGTAGTATGAGAATTGCTTTCCGCTTTCCCTCATCCGTTTACCTTACATTGGGCTACAGTGATATGCATATACTGTACTGTATGCCGTGGCAGTGCCTCAAGAGGTAGAGCGGCCGTCTCGGAATCGGAAGGTTCCCGGTTTGATCCCCGACTACGTGGCAAAGTGTCTTTAAGCAAGACACTGAACCCTAACTTAACTGCTCACGATGAGCAGGTTGGCACATTGCATGGTTTCCTCTGTCGTCCATGTGTGAACGTAATGCACATTGTAAAGCGCTTTGGAGAAAGGCACTGCATAAACGCACCATCGCTCGGGTGGCGCATTGGTAAAAGTAGCTGCCCACCACCACCGAGGTCATGGGTTCGAATCCACCTTGGTGAATCCGGCTTTGTCGAGCGTCTACACGAACACAATTGGCCTGTGTTCAGGGGATGGAAGCCTCTACGTCCTCCTGGTGGGGACTCACTGGTAGGTGAGTCAGTAGGACACAGCAGTGACAACACAGAAATGTGTGTGGGGAGGAGTCAATTGGCATAACGACTAAATTGGGGAGAAAAAAATGTAAAAAAGTAAGAAATGTATGCACCATTTACCATTTACATCACCATGGATGTGCTAACATGCCATCATGAGCGGTGTGTGCTAATAGCAGCATCAGCAGACTGTTAGAGTTACTGAGCTGTGATTGGCGTAGCATCATCAGCTAAGCTAAGCTGTGTGGTTCGCTGTATGTATGTGGCAGTGCGATTGGTCTACGTTTGTGGGGACATACATACAGACCAACCATGTCCTAATCTAGATGGCTGCCCCCCTCAGCACCACTCCGCTAAAAGACTGAAATTGGAAATGATGAATCCTTTGCCTGCAGCAACAATAGTCCTGAGAGACCTGCCAAGGTCAAGGTATAGTTTTGATGATTTCCACGGGAGAAAATTAGCTTTTATTGCGAGAGGAAGAGAAAATAACACACACAATCGCAGCCTGAACCACAACAACAAACCGCTATCCATCACAATAAAAAGTCTGTGTAAACAGCTCTTGAGTCCCCCCAGCCTATGAGAAATGACAAATTGCTGAGTGCTCCGACTATCGCAGCGGGAACAGGCTGCCGCCATCAAATTTGAAGTGTGTGTATAGGGTGCCCCACGTTAAATAGGATTAGATAAGGATTAGAAACTATCCCTTTCATTATTCCTCATTTCTGTAATTACTAAGGACATATTGATAGACTGGCGACTGGTTTGACAATTCAAAGACAGCTAATGAATGGATTGTCTTTAAATGAGATATCTGTAAATAATGCCACCGCTTCGCTGTACTTTAGGTGCTCGGTTTATAAAACAGCCTGTTCCAGTCTACGATTCCTTGCTCTCACTCCTCCAACCTTCAAATCTCAAACCAAACCTAGTCTATTTATTGTCAACTTCACTTCTACCCTTCTCTAAAGCTCAAACCACAAGCCTGTGTACGCTCTCACACGTGTGTGTGTGTGTGTGTGTGTGTGTGTGTGTGTGTGTGTGTGTGTGTGTGTGTGTGTGTGTGTGTGTGTGTGTGTGTGTGTGTGTGTGTGTGTGTGTGTGTGTGTGTGTGTGTGTGTGTGTGTGTGTGTGTGTGGTGCCCCATTTGCTGCGGAGGGGGGAGGCTGTCACACATCTGGCTGTGACTTCACAGGCGACAAGCTTAACGGAGTTGGGTAAAAGCAAGGATCAAGTATGTCACAGGAATATTTCTGTAAGATTTGTAAATAAAATAAAAAATAATATAAATCGCGATTATATAAAGTTTATTCCTATGCGGTGCCTCCGCCTTGGCCGCGCGCCGCAAAGAACGCATGCCCGGCAGGGGAAGGCTTCCTCTGGCTCTGCATCAGTGACTCCTGCAGGTTGGTCTGTTTAGCAGGGAGCAGAACTAGGAGGGATAGTGTGTTCTTCTGCATGCGTTAGAGACCCTGCCAGTGAAAGTACTCACTGTCTGTGGAAAGACACTGCTGGCCAACAGTGGGGTTTGACTTTGAATGGGACTACTATATATATATGGGGGGAATTGGCAACAACTACTGTAACTTGGGAGACATTTCCAAAAGATCAAAAACAAATGTTTTTGTATTTACACCTATTTTTATTTGATTGAACAGGATTTTTGTTATTCTCTAATCAAGTTTGTTTGTCATGAAGAATAGCTTAACTGAAAAACTAACTAGAGTTGCCAGCAGCGGGCTTCCAAGGGCTTCAGCCCAGAACGTTCTTGGACTATGACTCTTTTTGACAGAGAAAAAAATATCCTTCACATCCACAGAACTTGCCAGTGACAAGGGGTCAGCAGTGACAGGGACTACACTTTTATGGGAACAATTGGGAATTGGCATAATGACTAAATTGGGGGGGAAATCCTTTGAACGTTGACAGTGATGTGCGTCAATCTTTTTTTATTTTGTGAGAAAATGGGCGAGAGAAGATTTGCAAACAGATTTAACTTCTTTTGAGTTAGTAGCCTATTTTGTGAAATAAATGCCTGTGGTTATCGTTGTAGATGTACTGTCTATCAACACTGGGCATGACGTGGTTTGTGTGTTTTGCTGTGAGGAGGAGCAGGGGGAAAAGAGCTCTGGTGAACGAGAGAGAGAGTTAAATGACATTGTGAAGGGGGTTTTGTAACTTTAGAAATGATCTCTTTTGTCAACAACTGAATGGATTACACAACTTAAGCATGCTCTTCTAATTTGGAAAACCAGCAATTATGTCCCTTGCTCGGTGAAGGAACATTTTGTGATTCTGAAACTCTTTTCAGCTGTCGTATTTTGTCATGCACTCACAAAGAGAGGGTCTTCTCGGGTAGTTGGATAGACATGGGGTGGAGCGTGACTCCACTACCTCAACTACTGTCAATCACCGTCCATTGTTTTCTTACAATACCTTCAGACAAGTTGTTGGTACAGCAGGCTACAGCAGCAGTAATGAATGAGTGGCATGAGGATGGCTGTCTTACAGAATAAATGGTCGAGAAGGATTTTATTTTGTTCTCAAAATCATCCCACGGGCCGGGTTTGACCTTGCAAAGGGGTCCCAAGCAGTATATTATAGAGCTTAACTGGTTGATACAGTTGGAAGCTTATGCATGGTTATATGGGGAAAATTAGATGTATAACAGTGTATCGTATATGAATGGTAGGATGCAGTAGTACTGTACATACAGTAAGACAATGCGGGCTAAAATGCACACTTGAATGTGCACTATACACGTGAACAAAATGCAGCACACTCCTGGGCTTATCTCCTTAACCAAGCCTTCCGTTGCCAATGAACATTTATTGTATAAGTAGTCATAGTTAATAGTAATACACTCAACCTCATTTACATTTTTTATTACAACTCAAATTACTTGTGGCGGCAGCGTCTAATCTAATCTTTCAACCAACTTTCTGCGAGAGCCAAAAACACAGCACTCTCTTCTTAGATATTCATCGTAACAATAACCTTGTGGTTTACTGTCTACAGTTAATACAGAACGTCTTGCTTTTTGGTGCCAGGAATGTGATGCCCACTAAGGAACCATGAGCCAGGTTTTATTCAAACAAATAAAAAATAAAAAATAAATAAAAAAGTTTATTACTATATATATTTTTGTGTGGATATTTTAGATATTATTAGTATTATTACTATTATTATCATCAACCTATTGGATTGGCAACGCTCACTGTATTTGCCATGGAAACATGCCAATTTGGCAGAAAACGGTGTGCTTGCAAACAGTGTAATTGCTGTAGGTGCTGCTTCAGGCATACTGAAGCAGGTCACTGTGAAGAGACTGTGAGTGGAGCAGCACTGTGGCACAGCAGCAGCCTATTAACTCCTACACGCCTGGTGGCATGAGAGAGAGAGGCGCAGCCTATTAACTCCTAGTCACCTAGTGACATGAGAGAGAGGGAGAGAGAGAGAGAGAGAGAGAGCGGTGGGGCTCATTGTCTCACTCACATTGTGTCACTCTCTCTCTCTCTCTGACATCTCTCTCGGTCTCCCTCCCTCCCTCTCTCTACTACTGTATGTATCTCTATTCTCTCACTTTCTCTACCAAGAAAGTGTTTCCTCACACTATTTTTTGCTGCCTCCCAGTCATTCTTTTTTTTGTGCTCTCTCTATCCATTATCTCGCTGGCTTTTTTTACCCACCCTCCACCGTCTCTCTCTCTCTCTCTCTCTCTCTCTCTCTCTCTCTCTCTCCCTGTCTCATCCTCCTCAATGTTTAATTCCTGCAGTTGACTTGTGCTGCCCTTTGTGCCCTCTGCCTGACTGAACCACTGCCCTACATCTACACTATAGACACACTACTGTGTGTGTGTGTGTGTGTGTGTGTGTGTGTGTGTGTGTGTGTGTGTGTGTGTGTGTGTGTGTGTGTGTGTGTGTGTGTGTGTGTGTGTGTGTGTGTGTGATTATTTCTGTGCTGATTAGCTCTATGGGTGTATGTTATGTCTATGCTTCCCTCTCTCTGTCTCTGTCTCTAGGTTTATTACTTGTTAAAGTGTTCACAATGAACCAATTAAGGCAGACAGTTTATTGCAGATGGTTAGATATTCCTCACCACGCACAGGCCCCCCGCATGACAACATGACAGCACAATCATCTCTTTCTCTGTCGCTCTCTCACTCCTCTGCTTCTCTCTCTCTCTCTCTCTCTCTCTCTCTCTCTCTCTCTCTCTCTCTCTCTCTCTCTCTCTCTCTCTCTCTCTCTCTCTCTCTCTCTCTCTCTCTGTGTCTCCCTCTCTGTCAGCCACCAACTGGTTTGTGTTAATATTCATGACCTGCGTATGTTTCACAGAACTGAAAACACTTGAGTTTCTACTCCCATCAGCGGGTGTGTGCATGTTTGTATTTCCCCTCACACTGTGTGCATAAGGACATCACATTACACTTGTGAGGGTCAAATGTCCCCTCAAGTATTGTAGAATTAGATAAATATACATTGAGAGGACCATATTCCTGGTCCGTTTAAAGGGATTAGGCATTTAGAGATGAGGTTTAGGGGTTTCACATTTCACATCCTAAAACAATGTGTCCTAAAATGTTGATGTCCTCACAAGGGTAACCGAAAGACTCGTCCCAAAACACGCTCGCCCCCATTTTTTGCGCGGATCAGCGGTTCTTGTATTCTTGCATTTGTTTTACTGAGGATAAGGTTAGAAATAAGTTCAGGGTTAGGCAGATAGTTTACTGAGGTTACGTTTAGGAAGTGAATACCGCCGGGGCGACTGTGTTTTGGTGCGAGCGTTTTGGTATTCCTCACAAGTATAGTAATGCAAGTGTGTGTGTGTGTGTGTGTGTGTGTGTGTGTGTGTGTGTGTGTGTGTGTGTGTGTGTGTGTGTGTGTGTGTGTGTGTGTGTGTGTGTGTGTGTGTGTGTGTGTGTGTGTGTGTGTGTGTGTGTGTGTGTGTGTGTGTGTGTGCGTGCGTGCGTGCGTGTACCAGGGGGAGTACCAGTTATTCACCTTCCCATGGTGGTGTGTTTTTATGCACTGACTGCACTGGGTATAACACGCTGGTCTCTGACAAGGAGCCCAGAGCAGCATTCTGAGTGTGCTAGCTGCTAGTTGGTGACAACTATAACAGTGATTCTCAACCTTTTTTACATTATGCATTAGGCCATGGACCCCCATCTGAAAATATTTTGTGCAAGGAACCCCCATGAAAAATTGGTGTTTTTCAAAATTATTCCAAAATATTGAAGATTTCAGTGATGGGGTCCTTCACATGAAAATGTTTGAGAACCAGTGTGCTGCTAGAGGACGGTGCTGACTATAGCCTGACCGATATATCGTTCAGGCTCTAGTAGTGCTGACCTACATAACAGCTCAGTAGTAGGCTGGAATAGGTGCCCACACAGCAAATAGGCTTTCTGCTTTCTACAACTGAGTCCTGCACATTAGGGCTGCAATTATCGATTATTTTCTTTATAATTATGATGTATCGATGACTTGTCCAATTAATCGAATAATCGAGAAGCCTATTAACCTAAAATATACACGCACAAAATAGGGATGCAATATTGAAGATGGTTAACCCTAATAAACAAATGTTCCCTTTCCTCCCCAAATCAATAATTTTACTAAAAGGTTTCTTTTGGTTCGATTAACTATACTGTGTAGACTGACTGTCTCGCACATGGACTAATGACAATGCAAATCACCACTTTAGTATCACTGCTCTCTTTATTGCACTAATTACTGCTGGCATATTTACACCCATACACATTCATTCATTCATTTATTATTTCATTAATTCATGTCCATGTTGTCAAATAAAATAGCTAGCTACTACTACTACTATACTGCTGTGAGAATGCGCATTGCTGAACTGTTGATAGACTGTAGATATATATAGATAGACTGTACATACATTTGTTCAGTGACCCGTTGCTGTTGTTTAGTGAAAGAATCTTATAAGCTTAACTGCCTTGTTTTTTGTCAGTTTTACTTTTACTTCTACTCTTACTGTGCCCTTCCTGTTCAACCTTGCGGCTGCTGTTGCTGCCAAGACACCTGAATTTCCCTCTGGGGATCAATAAAGATGTATCTTCTCTTAATTATGTTATGCTGTATTGACAAAATACCACCCCAGTTTCAGTCTGCCATTTCGTAGCCTGGTCAAATTAAAATTTAAGCCGAGCCATATCTTTGTGACTCTGACAGTGGTGTGTCTGCTGTCAGCGGTATAGCAGCATTAGTAATTTATTGCCATGCTTTCTTTAAAATTTGTTCCCAGCTGTCACTTGCATTTCTATTTTCAGCCTCGCACCTCAACAAAACTTC
The DNA here is from genome assembly GCF_963454915.1 of Gymnoscopelus microlampas. Classification (NCBI taxonomy): domain Eukaryota; kingdom Metazoa; phylum Chordata; class Actinopteri; order Myctophiformes; family Myctophidae; genus Gymnoscopelus; species Gymnoscopelus microlampas. The sequence goes on from NC_139949.1 coordinate 35,780,156, forward strand.
TATTGCAGAGCTTGAAAAGGCGTCCACAGTACCTATGCAAATCAACAGGAACACGCACGCGCATTCCAATTTAGGAACAGTTTGCATTCATCATCTGGTACACCTGGGGCACGCCATGATTCACGAATCCCTCGTTGGCTTTTCTGTTTGCACCTTTCTCAAGAGCAAAAGTAAGGAGTAATTATGAGAAGTTTTGTGAATGAGGCCCAATGTCTTATTTAAAGTTACTGAATGTTGAACATCATTATAAAAAGAGTTTGAGAATAATATGATTAAAAAGTAGCAGATATACAAGCTCATAGCACGGCACCGAGTGCTAAAGAAATCTAAAATGACAGAGATGCGCTCCCGGATGATTGAATGGGTTAAGGAAAAGAATACCGTGACATTATTTGATGTTATTATAAGATTTTGATATTATCATCAAAATCTTTTTTTCCAGTTATTTGGGGGCCCACTTGCAATAGCCTCACGGCCCACCAGGGGACCGTGAGGATATTGACAGAAATCACAGCAGTGCAACAGGACCGTGCAGAACATCAATCTTTACCTCTGAAGCCAAGAAGGTCTGTTTGGTGTAATTGTTTGACGTGTGTTTCCCAAACCATGCGGAGCGCTCATCGCCGTCAACAAGGACATCCTGTCATTGTTTCTCTTCGCTCTCTCTGTACCTCATTAAGCCTTTCAATCCGGGAACGCATCTGTGTCATTTTAGATTTGAGCTATAGCCATTATTTCATACTTTGGCTATTTTTTGAAAAATCGGGAAAATTTGTGCAAATCTTTGAATATATATATTTTTAAGTGAACATTTGTAACTTAAATCTTTGCTTCTGGGGGGTC
>NC_139949.1:35785998-35808498 GCF_963454915.1 Gymnoscopelus microlampas
TGTCTCTGTATGTCTGTCTGTCTGTTTGTCTCTCTCTTTCTATCACTTTCTCTTTAAATCTTTCCCTCCCGTCTATCACCTCTCACGTCCCTCTCCTCTGCCAACCCACCCTTCGTCCTCCTCTCTCATGCACAATTTCCTTTTCTTTCGCCCGTCTCCCATCTCTCTCTTATGCTCACTCTTTCGTCTCCCCGACCCCCTTCTCTGTCTGTTTTTGCCCCCCCCCCTCCTCTCTCTCTCTTAACTCTCTCTCTCTCTCTCTCTCTCTCTCTCTCTCTCTCTCTCTCTCTGGCTCTCAACTGACTCAGTGGAAAATGTGAATGAAAACAGCCCCCACTCCAAACACTTCTCCTCACCTCACGTCCTTCACGTTCTCCTCTGACCCCCCCCACCCACTCTGTCTAACTTTCTTCTCCGAGGAGGCTTGTTATGCACCTCTGTTTTATGTTAGGGACATTATAGGAAGGAGTCTAGATCCCATAGTCCAGAGGGACAGGACGCTTTCTGCATTTACAATCGTAGACATTCTTATCCAGAGCGACATATGGTGCAAGATCGGACTAAATGACATGAACCCTAGTCAACAAACGACACGTGAAAATGATTAATTATAGTGTGCAAAGCAAAACAATATGCAAAGCAAAACAATATGCTACAAAGTGCCACAAGGATTACATCAAATTCTAAATAATAGCCTAAGTAACATACTTAGCATCTATGGACCAGCATACATACTGTACATCTATCTAAATAACGTACATACTGTAGCAACAGTATTTGAATAAGCAAGCAACATGCTGGAGTCTGAAGAGACTGTGGCAGAAGATGGGGAGTGAGTCTGTTAGCATTGTTTTTTTCTGTTGTTATTGTTTGTTTGTTATTGTTATTTTCTTTTACAGTAATGACGTACCCAAAATAGGGAAGGCAGGTTGCAAGTTGGTCACAATAATCTTATGAATTTAGTATGAGTTGAAATTAAAATTAATATTAGATTGAAATTGCATTTTTTATATATTCTTATTTATGTATTTATGTGTTTATTATTCATTCATGTAATTCTCCTTTCCCATTGCCCTCCCTAGCGGCCCCCCACTTTGAAAGCGGGTGGGCTAAGGGGCATGCAGTATCTGAGGGGAAAAAAATAGCCCAGTGAAATCCAGAGTGGTCGTATCGCTTTAACGCCCTTGATTTGAGGAAGATAGGATGCTGAGAGGAAGCATTGGTCTGCCATCCCACCATCTGCCTGGCTAACGTTGAAGAATGAGTCTGTGTTTACAGTTTGTGTGTTTAGAGCTGTCTTCAGTGTGTGTGTGTGTGTGTGTGTGTGTGTGTGTGCGTGTGTGTATCGGTGTCTGTGTTTGTGTGTCCTGTTGGCTTCAAGTGAGCAGCGGTACGCCAGATTTATACTTAGGTTGCGAGCCATGCAGCGTGCCAAAAAAAAAAACATCGATGTACAAGCTCACAATGCGTTGCACTGCGGCACGTTGTGAGCTTGTATATCGCCCGGTTTAGGCGTGCGACACCGGCGTGCAACCCAAGTATAAATCAGGCCTTAGCCCTAGCTAATGCTAATGCAGCTGAGTCATATCCATGACAACGGCCCTGGCATTCCTGGGCAGCTGGCATTCTTCAACCACACAACAAAATGGCACCGCACCATAGCAAACACACAGCCACAGAAAGAATCATTCACCCCAGGCAGGCACACAGCTCAGCTCTAGTGTTGTTAAGGGAGGTGCCCCGGCTAGGTGGGCAGAGAAGAATTCCCCTAATGTTGTACATTAGGTAGAGGAAAAACTCCCTAATATATGTCAGGCGGTTAACTTGATGATTATCATGTGGTGATGTCAAAAAACTCCCCACTAAAAGGTTGTAGGGAGGGAGTAATGTCTGACAAAACATATCTCCATATTTTAACTTTTTCGTAAATGAATGCCCTACTTCATCATACTACAGCGTCACACAAAAGTATCCAAAATAGAAGATCTACATGCTCGAAACAAGCTGAGCTTGTCGATCTGCTATTTTTGCTATTTTTTAATACAAAGTTTTGGACAAATGAGGTTTTCACCCGACCGAGACGATATAAAACAGAAATTGTGATAGTTTAAAAGAGAAAAAAAGAAGTGCTGCAGGGATCATTCAGTGGCTCTGATAGATAGGTGGTCTTTGGTGACACAGGTAGGAACATATGAACCAAAAAAAATCCAAAGTTTCCAAAGAAGTACTGCTTGCCAAAAAGGTGTGAAATGCAGACTTGCAAAGAAAAGAATTCCAAGGCACCCCGTCTTGAGTGAAAAAATATATAATTTATTTAGAGCAATACAACAAAATATGAGTTGTGATGATAGATTTTTGGATTTAATGAGGAGGAGAAAAAATATATGTATTTCTGATCATGTAGAGGAGAATTCCCTAATATGTGTCAGAAGATTCACTTGATGATTATCTTGTGAGGACATTTATTTAAAAAAAACTCCCTCAAAAAAATGTGGGGGAGTAATCTCTGATAAAACATGTATAACGTAACCTACAGAAATTGTGATAGATTCTTTAAGAATGCAATTGCAATGAGGAAAGAAAATGCATTTTTTTATGTTTTCGAAAAGGTCAAACTATCCTGACTCACAGTTAAGTGAGAAAGGAAAAACAGAACAAATATGGGTCAGACAAGATATGGGTCAGACAGATGGACACAGAGCCAGACAGACAAAATAAGCCGCATAAGAGAGGCACGCACACAAACTAACTGGACAGACAGAGAGGCAGACAGACAGATAGGTAGGACAGATATGTCATTGTGATCATTTCAAATCGAATGGCTCATTTAGAGCTGAGACTAGTTAACCCCATTCCACCCAGACAAACCTCCTAAAGCTCCAGAGACAAGTGCCCCTGCACCCAAGGGTGGGAAACCCTGGGGGTGTCTGGTCTGGTCTGTTTGTTTTTTGTTCATGTGGATGGGAGGTAAGGAAGTGGGTCGTCTGAACTTTAGATGCTACCGGTACAGTGCAAATAAACACACGCAAGCACACACACACACACACACACACACACATTTCGTCGCTGTTTGGTGTCCAAACCGTTACTTTTCACTAAATGTAAATTGGAACCTGTGTTGTAGTTATTATTTAGTAATAAGCTATTGTTAATACTTGGTTTAATAGTTATAAAAACCCACAGAGATTTAAACACTTTTTAAAAAATTGCAGATCTCCAAGCTCTTGTAGAGTGGCTATTTTCGCCACTTTTACGTGACACTGTTGCACGATGAAGTAGGACAATATTACCGTTATTACGGGGGGGGGAAACATTACATTGAAATATGAAAACTCTCTACCCAGTCTGACATAAAAGCATACTGTAGATAAATATGAGTGGTGGAGACAAATGTGGATCAAAGGGAAATGGAATAAAGCAACCATGAAACTATCTAGAGTGAGGACATTTAAGAGCATCCTAATCTGCTGAGGTTCTAGGACAGAGCTTCTAGGATATAAGCTATAAAAGCCACTTGGTCAGCCTGTCTTGGTCAGACTGTCTGTCTGTCTGTCTGTCTGTCTGTTATCCCAAAATGTTCAAGTTCTGCCACAGTACGAAGGCAACGATAGGTATCACTGTGTCTTGGTTGGCTGAGAGGGCACACAACACGTAACGTTTGAACCACATGAACCCTCAGTGTTCCTATTCTGGGCATGTCATAGTAGGCAAACAAGTGGTTAAGCCCTTTTCAATCCTTCCTTCCATCTTTGACCATGGATCCTTATCGCATGTCTCTTTGTCACCTTCCCTAGGCTCTCACTCCTCTGTCTCTTTGTCACCTTCCCTCTCACTCCTCTCTTCATATTACATGAAGACTGTCTCCGGGGCAAGGCTGAAGCTGTTTACACAGCCAAGTTTTTTCTTCCAAGTGTGGGCAGAAGAGACACCCACTTGACAGAGAGCTAGAGTGAGAGTTGAACTGTCTTTCTTGTCTGTCTGCCCACTCTGGAAATGGCTTGTGTAAACAGCCATCAAACTCATCCTTCCCCCGAGAGGAGATTATTGGTGTTTTATGAAGCGGGGGATGTGAGATATACACTATGGTGAGAGAAATATACGGAGCTAAAGAGTGAAGGACGGTTTTATTGGATCAAACCGAGTTGAGTCTTCTTCTCCCTCTATTTATCAGTTTGTCCCTTCCGTCGATGTCCTTTAGACCAGTGGTTCCTAAACTTTTTTCATTTCAAGGACCGCCAGTTTGGTATGCATTCGGCCCCATGGACCCCTATATCTATAAGCAAGTATTTTCTTTGTGATTAACCTCTTAGCCAGTGTCAGACAGAAGATACCAGAACCTTTCCATTACTTTATCTTACTCTTATATCCTATATACAGCTATAACAACTCATACTGAGATGTTCTCACTCAAACTAAAGATACTTTCCCCTTAGACCCATACAGCAGCAGGCAGAGGGAAGGGGGGATATTTGTTTTTAGTTTTCTTAAGAGGCAGAACCCCACTGTGGGTGGTTTTCCCTGCCTCTGCCCAGGGCTCAAAGCGTCCCCCAGCATCAAGGCACTGATTCCAGAGAGAATACCCCAATATTCCTAACACTCTTTCAGTCACACTTCCTGATTGGGACACAAAGTACTTTTTTCCTGTACCCTATAGGGATACGTCCCTGCCTGATCTAGTGCTCAAAGACATAAAAAGTCAATATTTGTGACATTCTAATGTGCCATAATGAATTTTAATGAAGGAAGTCCCGGATATTTCTTAAATACCCACCGACTGGGGAGAAGGAGATTAAGGTTCTGGGAATTGCTGAAAAACCTTTTGATAGCGATGCCGGTCGTGATACTCGGCTTGTGCTCCTTTGATTTGACTTTCATCAGGGTAAATTGCAGCGGAAAACACGTGATGTGTTTGTGAAGCCTGTAGCATACTCAAAACAAAGTGGAGCTTATTTTTGGCTTCGACTGGGCTTGCCGAACCGAACGCAGTTCTTAGAGGACAAAACGTTTTTATACTCGCTACAGCTCAGCTCTGAGTTCTGAACATTAGACCCGCCCACTCAGTAGTCTGCCTAGCAACACTGCGGCTCACTCAAGGCGAGCCACTGAAGCATTAGTGTACCGTTCCAGCGCCGGTTGGCAAATTGGTCAGAGGAGGTTTTGCCATTTCTTGCGACTGGTTGTTTGTGTTTGTGGTTCCTCAGAGAGGGATTAAAGAGGTGTTTGTACTTCCTAACCTCAGCCAACCTCTCTTTAAAAAGATCCATTGTTCGCTGCTGGCAGTAGCCTTGGGCAGAATGCAAAAATAATACAATATAGATCATCAGCGCATTGAGTGTCTCACCATTCAAACACGATGCTTGGCCAGTGGAGGTGTTCGACTAGTTTGAAAATCTTACAGGTGCAAGAATTATTTTCCTGCACCTAATTTTGTTCTTTCTAGACCGGCCTACTGGGCCTGGGGGACCACGCAAGTCTGGAACAATGCAAGCTGGGAATGCAGTACCCGTTGTACCCATTTTCAGAGTACCTGTCTGTCTTATCTGCCTGTGTTCCTTTTATGCCCATACTGTATATGGACATCTCTGCATCTGTCTGCCTTTGTCCCTTTTATACCCTTATATGGAGATCCCTGTTGCATATGCCCATATATGGCATGCCGATATTTGGGCATATCAGTCGGACTTGCGGTTCTGTTAAACCGGATCTCCATGTATGCCTATACATGGGCATATCGGTCGAAATGGCGGTTGTCAAGAAACACCAATTTCACGCCGCCCTCAGCGATACGCACACCAAGTTTGAAGTCGATCCATAAGATTGTGACATCACAGAGCGATGTCAGAGCGTGACGGCATCAGTGACACCAGCAAGGTTTATATAACCTACAGTACGTGCCAGAATTATCTCCATATATGGGCATGTTACGTTTGTGACGCCCACCGTCCACCATCCACTCACAAGGCAATTATTAATATGGGATTGACCTGTTGAAGCTGAAAAAAAGTGATTTGGTTGGAGTATGCCGCAGGCTTTATACGTCACAGTCATCAGTGTGTCAGCTTGGCCTTAAGACCTTGCGTCCCTATTTTGGGCATGTCATTATTGTCAACAATGTTATACAAAGTAGGGATTAAGTGGTTAACCGTTGGCAGGCAGACCAGTGACTCAAAGGTTGCCGGTTTGATCTCTGCCACAGACAGGAGGGTGTATCCCAGCTGTAAAGCGGTAGATGGCTGGTACATCTGCTGTGCCCACCAACTCTGCCTGAGTGGTGACTAGGAGGAATTCGCTGTTGGCTGGTCCAAAACCATTACTTTTCAGGAAATGGATAAAATAATCTTTGTTCCAATGAATCCAATGTACCTGTTAGTCACAAGCTCTTGTTAAAACCTTTGCTGGTTAAATGTTTATAAAATCCATAGACACACTGAACCACTTTGACTTTAGCTTTAAAACCAAAAATAACAAATAGCTGATCTACAAGCTCACTAGAGCAACTAATTTCTCTACTTTTGGGGTGAGACTCTTGTACAACGAAGTAGGACATTCATTTACGGAAAGAAAAGAAAAGTTGAAATATGGAGATACAGTACAAGGTTCCTGCCCGACAGTGACGATTATGTAAAAAGACACGTTTCAGTGATGATTGACAATAGAGACATTTTTCTGTTTCCATCCGCTTTGATGTCAATTTGATCAGTCCAAATTGACATTGAGCGTGAAATGAAGACCTTCTGTTGGGCTTCCCAGAAGGTACTGTTTATGTTGACTGTTGTTGCTGCACACACCGCCTTGTCTGCTTTTTATTGCACAAATAAAGCATCGACAAATAAGGGACATATGCACACGGACTTGTTTATCAAGGATGTTATGTAAGTGTGTGTGTGTGTGTGTGTGTGTGTGTGTGTGTGTGTGTGTGTGTGTGTGTGTGTGTGTGTGTGTGTGTGTGTGTGTGTGTGTGTGTGTGTGACATGTGATCCTCTCCAGAGACAGAACACATTGTTCTGTGACTTTGTCTCTGCGGTCTCCTCTGACTCATATCCTATTATAAGAGATAAATTGAGATTATTATGTAAGGTAGTGCTTTATTTTCCTGCTTTTAGACTGCATTTAGCACCAAAAATCTCAGCAGTAAATAAGAAAAAGATATAAAACGAATATATAAAAGAAAAAAAGAATATGGTATCATTTTCTGATATTGCATGTTCCTACTATATGCCTGCTTATTGCGCTCATGCGTAACATCCTTGTTTTTCCCTCTCCTCTCCTCTCCTCTCCTCTCTATTTAAACTTCAGCAGCCACAGGTTGCTGAACTGGTGAGTGTTGACATTAGTTAGTGCAGAGTACTTTAGAGTAATAAGCTTCTGAGTGAGAAGATAACTGATAGACAGATACGCACACACACACACACACACACACACACACACACACACACACACACACACACACACACACGCACACGCACACACACACAGACTGAGGGAGAGAGTAGAGATAAAAAACCGAGGAACCAAACGAAAGAGAGACAGAATATTAGACTATTAGAGAGTTTAATAGCATGTGTGATGTGATGAGTTCTGTAGATAACAGAAACATATAAGCAGCTAAGTGCCGTCTCTCTTATATGAAAGTCATAATAAACCATGCCCCCCCTCGGTCCCCTTACATCTACTCTTCCTTCTGCCTCCAATTTCTCTCTCCACAGCAAAATCTGGAGTGTTAATTTAACTCGGAGAGTGTACAAATGTACCTGTAAGGGTCGCTTTGAGTTAAACGACACTCAGAATTTTGCAGTGCACCAGCTGGCATCTCTGCATAATGGCACTAGAGCAGTACCCTCTTGTGCGTGCGTGCGTGCATACGGGCTTGTGTCTGTTTGTATATAGGTCAAGCCATGGGCTACTTTATACCTTTTGTATCCCTCAGACACGCAGGTACAGTAGTCTCGCGTAGGCAGACGATCAGAGATCTCCGCCTGCTGATACATCGGGTGAAATGTAAATTCTATGTGGGTGCTACTGGAACAGTGGAGGAACCAGCGCTGACAAACCTGCAGCCACTGCTTTGAAGAGAAGTCCTGATAAGGGTGCCACAGTTATCTATTCATATAGTTGATGCTTTTGAGTGATTGATTGATTGAATACTTTATTAATAATTGCAAACAGTACAGCGGTACAATTACACTAGATAACACAAAAAGCCTTGAGGGCTTGTTTCCATAGTGGTCCTACCCTATTCAATTCATCAAGACATATAAGACATACAATACTATACAAAAAAATCTTCAATAGCAAGAGCGATAAAAAGTATATTTACAGTAGGGTGGGGGGCAAGCTAGAAGACTTATCTTGGTCCTGTTGAAAATTGCAGACAGGTGCTCTTTTATGGTGGTTTTGAAAGAGGATAGGGCATTCCATATTTTGTGGCGGAATAGTCGAATGCATTCACCCCCATGTTTGTGCCGAATTTTGGGGGAACGAGATCAGTGGAGCTCCCACTGGTGCCCGTGGGCGTTACTCACTCTAGTGAAGTAGTTTGACAGGTACATGGGCACTCCCTTGAGTATCTTGAAGACCAGGCCCATTGCAGGTTGCTTCATTTTTTACAAATTGTGTTGCTTTATCACTGCATAATATTCACATTCTGTGTGGATGTAGTGATGGCACAAACAAGACCTTGAAAAAAGAATATGTGGGCAAATTAATCGCATGAAAACAACGTCCCCGGTGTGCAAGGACCTGTACTGTGCAGAGATCAGATCAGGGTTGTACGCTGGACTGTGATGTGTGGTGTTGGTACATCTGGAGATGAATTAAGCAAATATCTCTCTCACGCACGCGCACACACACACACACACACACACACACACACACACACACACACACACACACACACACACACACACACACACACACACACACAAACACACACGGGAGCATCTGCACATCCATAACCAAAAGCCCAGCTGTAGCGCCTACGTGTGGAGCGTCGCGTTTCAGAGTCCCAGAGCGAAACTGGAGCAAACGGCACGCTGTTTTTCACTCCTCTGACACGCTCAAAAGAGAAACGGCTTTGTTTGTCAGTGTGTGTGTGTGTGTGTGTGTGTGTGTGTGTGTGTGTGTGTGTGTGTGTGTGTGTGTGTGTGTGTGTGTGTGTGTGTGTGTGTGTTTGTAGTTCTGTGGATCCATACACATGCACCTGTTGTTGTGTACTCATATGTGTGTGTGTGTGTGTGTGTGTGTGTGTGTGTGTGTGTGTGTGTGTGTGTGTGTGTGTGTGTGTGTGTGTGTGTGTGCACGTGCAGGAGGACAGTCAGCTCAGTGCACCTGCATGCTGCTGAATTCACATTCAGATTTGCATTATTTTACATCAGACAAACATAGAGGGGATGGGGGGGTCAGACGTACTTATGAAGGTGTTGTTGATGATGATAATGTGGAACATGATTTGGTTTTTAATCTTTTGTTTTTATTTTTTACATGTTAGTCTATAATGACATGCCCACAATAGCCACATTGTGACTTCCTGGTAGGGCTAGGAGTTTTTTGTGTCGATAAAAAAAGAAAGAAAAAATCTCTATTATTCGATTAACCTTCATGAGGAAGATTAAGTCGGTTATTGGTTCTAAATATTGGTTTTGGTTAATTTCCCAGTCCTTCCTGGTTAAATAAAGGTTATATTATAATTACTATCTACTGTATCATATGATAGTTAACCACTCAAACCCTAGTGTCCCTATTCTGGGGGAGAACATTCGGCGAAAATAGCAGATGTAAAGGCGCACTGTAAGCTCGTAGATTGGCTATTATAGGCTATTATACGCATCACTTCGTGACGCATTGTAAGCTTATTGATCTGTTATTTCTGCTAAGCGCGCGTGTGTGTGCGCGTGTGTGTGCGCGTGTGTGTGCGCGCGTGTGTGTGTGTGATAGCTTGTATTGGATGCTAGTGGGTCAAGCAGAGTTCCTGACCTTGTTTCCAGGCCACATATGTACGTCCCGGGGCTCCATAGACTAGACACAGCTTAGAGGGGCCGCCACTGCCAGGCTGTATGAGAAATGCATTAGCTGTTGGCAGTCACAGTGTCTGCTGCAAGCTGCATGCTCCTCCTGCCAGGCAGGGGGTGGTGGTCCACACTCTGCTTCACCCCATAGCAAAGTGTGCTAGCTATGGTTTCCCTTCCTGGGAGCACTTGACCACTTAACTAACCACTTGAACCCCAGCATGCCTATTTGAATCTGGGGGGAACATTCGCCAAAAAAATTACAGATCTACAAGCGCACAACGTGTCACGATGCGACACATTGTAGCGCTTGTAGATCGGCTATTTTTGGCGAAGAGGTTTGGTGTTGACAGTCAAAGTACAGTTTTAACTCGAGCCCGGTTCTCTTTAAGACTAGAGGGTTTAAGTGGTTATGGCCTATTTTATAATTTGTCGTATGATGGGTGTCTCATGAAAGTAGCGGGAAAAAAACAATCAAGTGCTAAGGCTAATCTAAGGCATCACTCCGTGAGATTGTACAGTAGGTCCGCTACTTTCGCCATTTCCAACTTTTGGAGCATTGAAAAAAGAATCTGCGGCAGACAGGCAGACAGACAGGCAGACAGACAGACAGACAGACAGACAACTGATCCCGAGGGTAACCACAATAAGATTGAAACAAAGATACAAGTGATGGTAGAGAAAAAGTACAGAATAAGTAGCAGCGTAACATTATTAACCCATTAAGGCCTGGGGCCAATTCAAAAAATGTTTTCTAAATCCTAACAGTTTTTTGAAAAAATATCCCCAAAACATTTTTTCACGATTTTTCAAAAATAGCAGATCTACAAGCTCATAGCGCGGCACTCGGTGCCGCGCTATGAGCTTGTATATCTGCTATTTTTGAATAGCCTAAAGAAATCTAAAAGTGACACAGATGCGTTCCCGGTCTTAATGGGTTAAAATAGGATAACAATATAAAGGATATACTGTGGGGACACGTCTAGGGAAATATGGACGGCCGGTTGAAAGGGATTAACGGGTATTTCTTTGCGCTCTGCATGCAATACAATACATAATGTGATTTAAAAGCCCACACAGTTTATTTTTGTCTTGTTTCAACTGTGGACACTGACTCATCCGTTGCTCTTATTGTCTTGGTCCAGGGCTGCCTGGCCATGACTGCTGTACTGTGGGTTTTGTTATTGGGAGAATTCTCCAGTGCCGATGGTCTTGTTTTAGTCTGGCGTGGCTCCGTTATGCAATTGCAATAGTAGTGCATCCTTATTTTGAAGATGAATAAAATGTGAAACTTTCAATATAAAATTGTATATATTCCATACCAAACACAATCAAAGTTGTTATCTTGTATCTCCACCATGTAATGGCTCCTGACTATAAAAGTGTTATCACTCTGTCAACCAAGGACCTACTGTAATTTACCTATTGTTGACTTAAACTGTATTCAATTTTGCGACATCAATACCTTTAGCAGAGCAAGTGCCAGTGGCGGAAAGTAACTTAGTACATTTACTCAAGTGCTATACTTTCGTACAAATTCAATACAAGGTGGTTTTACTTTACTTTAAGTATTTCCAGATACTTTATACTTCTGCTCCACTACATCTCAGAGGCAAATATTGTACTTTGTTAAAAGTGACTTTGTAGATTTTGATTATTATTACAACACATACATTATCCAATTAAATCCCATTTTATCATTTATTCAAAAATAGACGATCTACAAGCTCATAACACGTTGCGATGTGAATTGAAATTGAAACACGCCGTATCATGACGCCACCTTTAATGCAGGTCACCAAAAATACTCATCCAAACATGTCTCTCTCTCTCTCTCTCTCTCTCTCTCTCTCTCTCTCTCTCTCTCTCTCTCTCTCTCTCTCTCCAGGTTGCTCCCAGAGTCATCGAATGCCCCGCTGTACGGCTCGTGCCATGGCAAGCCAGGGACTGAAGAAGAGGAGGGAGGAGGAGAAGATGGAGAGGGGGGTGAGGGGAGGAGCGCGGTGGGGGCGCGGCCCCCCGGCCGCCGCCACTACGACCTGGACGACCTGGACGTGTCGTGGCTGGAGCTGGTCAACCAGGAGTTCAGACTCATGGGTGAGCTCACGGTCACATACAGTACAGTGCTGTGCAACATGCAGTACAGGGTTTTAATGTCCACAGAGGACAATACATCATTGTCCTTGCTGCTAGGCAATGCCCAGTGTGTTGTCTAGTGTAACATACTGTTATGTAAAGCACTGTTTCCCAAACAGTGGGTCGCGGATACATTTTTATGGGTCACGAGTAAACATCCCTTTTAAAAAATATATATTATTATAAATATATATTTTTAAATAACATTTTGATAATAACATTTTATAATAAAATTAAAAACATTTAAGAAGTAGTGAAAATAGTAGATCTACAAGCTCACATGCTGCGACATGTTGTGAGCTTATCTGTTATTTTCACTAGTCTGGGTCCCAGGGTAGACATCACATTTCTATTTTGGGTCTCGAGCTAAAAAGTTTGGGAACCAGTGATGTAAAGTAGTGGTTCTCAAACATTTTCATGTCAAGGACCCCCCCAAATTGATATGTATTAAGCCGCGGACCCCCTTATGAAAGGATTTGGTGTCAGGGACCCCCAAACGAGAGGATCTTCGTTGTTTGATTAGATTAACCACAGAATTCCACAACTGTACTCTATAGTGTAGGTGGGGAGAGAGAAACCTATGATCTGAATAGTCGTTCTTATACAGTATAGCATGTTTTCCCTCATTGGATTAATTAATCACTTTCAACCTGTCGTCCCTATTTTTTGCATGTCATAGGCAAAAGATTTGAGTCATTTTTGAAGTAGTGCTTAAGTGCTTAAACCGTTCCTCATCTTGCTGGGGACCCACTAGAACCCCCCCCCCCCCCCTCAAGGACCCCTGGGGGTCCCTGGACCTTACATTGAGAACCACTGATGTATAAAGTCCCTCCTCTCCAGCAATTTGACTGTTCGGTGAACCAGAGGGTGACATCGACCGCATGGCGAGGCTAAGGTTGCTAAGGTCCACACAAGTGAGACGCACTTGAGTGGAATCAGCATATTGCATCGAGATAGCTACCATATCGAATGTACTCATAGGCTTATAGAACTTTGAATAATATTTGCAACGGAAACAAGCAATGGCCCTCTGAATAAGGTGATAAAAGCTTATCACACGTGGCACAGTGCTCCTGTTTATGACATTATAAAAGTTATATGGCAGCCAAGACAAGCATCCCAAAAGCACACAAAAACAGTCGCTAGCCAGATAAGTACAAAACCGTTGGGTGAGCTTTAATGTTGTTTCTTTCTATGTTATTCAGAAAAATGACCATGGATGTTAGTTCTCATGTGTTTCTTATGGTCGTAAGCAGCGATGTTTTGGAGTTCCCATCCTAAATGAATAATTGTAGTCCTTTGACACAGTGTCTCTCCCAGTGCATGGTTGTCTTTGTAAAGAACACTTCCAGTGTCTTCCAGTGTCCCCCGGGGCCGTCTCATAGACCTACTGTATAGTGACAGAGCGGGGGCACGGTGCAGGGCACAGGGGTTAAAGGTGGCGCCTCACTGATCTCTTTATGTACACAGTTAGGATCTTACCACTGGATTCTTGGGCCTGGGCCAAGCGTGTGCGCGCACACAAACACGCACACCACACACAGACGCACACACACACACACACACGCACGCACACAGACACATTTTATTAATGTCCACACGAAGGAAAGCAAGGACAAGGACACAAACATTACCAGTGCAGTATGGTTACATTCACAAACTCATGGCACATGTCTTCACGATACAACACGAATGTCACTCAGTACTCCATGGGCACAAATAGCAGCGTCTCCGCCATATTATGGCGGCCACCAACCATAGCAGAGACAGCACAACACTTCGACTGCTCATAAACACACACCAAATTACTGTCATCCGTTTAGTCTCTTTTTCTCTCATCCCTCCATTCCCTGCTCTTCTCCTCTCCTCTTCCACTCATTCATACAACTACTACTCCCTCTGTCTCTTTCCCTCTCTCCCTCCACTGCTCTCTCCTCCTCTCCTCCCATCGTTCACCATGACATGACATTTTACATCCCTCCAACCCTTCTCCTCTCCTTTCCTCTCTACTCATCTCCTCTCCTCTCTTCTCTTCTCTTCTCTTCTCTTCTCTTCTCTTCTCTTCTCTACTCATCTCCTCTCCTCTCTTCTCTTCTCTTCTCTTCTCTTCTCTTCTCTTCTCTTCTCTTCTCTTCTCTTCTCTTCTCTTCTCTTCTCTTCTCTTCTCTTCTCTTCTCTTCTCTTCTCTTCTCCTCTATTCATTTCTATTCATTTCTATTCATCTCCTCTGTTCTCTCTCTCTGTATCCCTCCCTCCCTGTCTCTCTCTCTCTCCCCCTCCATCTTGGCGCAGTGACAGCCGCAGATATCTGGCGGTTCGGTCCAATCTCCGGCGAGTTTATTTGCGATCTGATTGAACTCTAACAGATAAGGAATAATAATTGTGTTTTTAAATCCCCCCGGAGGGCCTTATTTATTCTGCCTTCTGTGCTATTATGAAGTACGGCTCCTCTCAGCTGCACACAGGCTGTCTTTTATATTTGCAAAGTTCTTGGAGCTTGTGTTTTCACACTAACGTCCCAGGTGATTGGTCCACACTACTGAGTAATGGTAGGATGATTCAGCATTTTGAATCAGTGCTATGAGCTTGTATATCTGCTATTTTTACCAGGTGCTCGAAGAGCTGGGACATCGTCCGACACCTAAGCGACACCTATTTGTCATTGGCTGTCCTGGCTGTCCTTCACTCCTTTAAGCCAATGGCGACACGAATGGGGAGACGGCCCACCCCCCGCAGTAACCGTGCTCCGCTCCCCTCATTCACACTGCAACAGTTGTTGCAGACAGTGCAAGTTTTACTGCAGCCTCAGGCAGGAGGGTTAGCCTAAATGCTAGCGTGCTTCATTAGACCTAGTTTGGCTATTAAGTTATTATTTGGCCATGTTCACACTGACTTCAATCTTCGCTATTGTTTGGAAGACCCGTGTGGTGTCAAAAAATGTTGCCACCACTTATATAAAAAACATTATAGCGTTTAACGTCGCAGATTCAATGTTGCCAGGTTTGGCGAGAGAAAGAAGTAATCCGAAAAACAAGTAATCAGGTGTATGAAAACAATCACACACACACACACACACACACACACACACACACACACACACACACACACACACACACACACACACACACACACACACACACACACACACACACACACACACACACACACACACACACACAGCACCTGGTAGAATATGACTTTTGTCATTTCGTTCTTGTTTAAAAACATTTTTGCAAATCTTTGAATATATATATTTTTAAGCGAACATTTATAATTAAAATCTTTGCTTCTGGGGGGGTCCCTGTAACTAAATATTTTGAGATGGGGGTCCGTGGTCAAATACATATCATTTTGGGGGTCCTTGACATGAAAAGGTTTGAGAATCACTGATATTATTAGCAGCCTAAGTGTTTCAGAAAACTGTGTAGGATTTAGAAGACATTTTGTAGAATCGGCCTCAGGTCTTAATGGGTTAAGTCCCCCATCCCTGGAGTTGTTTTACTATGCTGTGTGAGGAGCTGCCGTCCATTTATGAAGAGAAGTGTGGACATTTTGAGAAAGTGAGGATGTTTTGGTTGGCTGTGATGAAAGCGGACATATATAGGTTATGCCTGGGTTGTAAAGCTAATGTCTGTAACTTAGATTTCCTACCCGGGATTCAATCATGGGTCTCTTACATAAGACAGTGGTTCCCAAACAATATGTCGGGACCCATTTTTGGGTCACAGACCCATTTGTATGGGTCGCAAGTAAAAAGAATGTTTTTTTGGCCACCGGTTCCGGTAGGAGACACAAAGAGTCTCCTTTGTGTGTCCTACCAGAACTGCTGCCGGTCATCAAATTATTGGCTTAGGAATGTGAGAAAAACAAAAAAATAACCATGAATTCAAGTCTCCATGGGGTGAGTAATTGTTTGGAAAAAAAGTCATTTTGGGGGTGAACTATCCCTTTAATGCATTTAAAAAGTTAGAATATACTTTAGAGTTAGGTGCTAGGGATAGAATATAGTCAATGGAAAAGGACAATAGACTCAAGTCAGTGTGTGTTTGTGTTTCCATGCACATAGATAAGCACATACAAATAGCCCAACTGTTAATGAGTACACTCTGTCAAGTACGTGAACACACACACACACACACACACACACACACACACACACACACACACACACACACACACACACACACACACACACACACACACACACACACACACACAATCGAATGCACGCGCATTCTGTTGGCAGACATGCATTGCACGTACAAACACACAATGTCCACATTCATGTTTGGAGTGTAATGTTCCTTCTCCTGTCGACTCCTCTTGTACGGTACATGATGTAAATGTCACAGCCAGTTAATGTCTAACTTCACTTCCCTCTCCTCTGGTACAACAGCCTCTTAACCCCCAAACACAGCACCACAGCGCCAGCACAGTGGACCTGACTGCTAGATAACAAGTACAGGCACACGTTGTTTTAATGACCAAATATGTGCATATAATAACATCATGTGGTGCAATTTTACAATACATAGAATAAAAAAGAAAATCTAACATATTTCAAAATAATTTCATAAAGATAATCAAAGAAATTCCATAAATGTAAAAACTTTTTTTTATTTTAACAAGAAGTGAAAATATCAGCTCGACAAGACGCGTTGTGAGCTTGTGTATCAGCTATTTTCACTAGTTTCAGTCCCGAGGAGACTATAAAATGTCTCATTTGGGTTTCAAGCTTAAAAGTTTGGGAACCACTGTTCTATAAAGCCCATGTCTTAGTGTATAATGCATTATAAACATAGTTAGATTGAATTAGAATCCACTTATAACGGTGTATAATTAGTGTGGTTGCGTTTAGGAAACAACAGTATTGTTATTGCTCAGCTTATTATTATTATATACTATAGTAGAGCAACCCCAAACCTTTGGCACGCCACCCCTCCCACAGTTTCAACTGCACACACACACACACACACACACACACACACACACACACACACACACACACACACACACACACACACACACACACACACACACACAGTCATATATTATGTCAAATCGCCCGGCTTCATCGGGAATGGTATAATGATAATCATATCACATTATAAAGCATTTTATAATGACTTGGTATTAATTAATAATGATTTTTACCATTATCATAATGTATTAAAACTACAGTATGAGAGTTATAATACACTATGTTCGTGGCCAAAAGAAAGTCTGAGAGTGACTAGTGATGAGGTAGTATTATGATACTTAAACCATTGTTATCATTATTGCTATGAAGCATTATGAGTACAACTGTAATTATACAGTGTCGTAAACAGATTAAAATGCATCTTAGGTGTTCACTTCATAGAAATTGTTACAGATTCATTGTATTCCAGGCAATTCACTGTACTGGAATCAAAGCCCTAAAGCCTGGTAGCACTGTCTCATTCACTGACCTTCACTCAACCCACTGATGGCGAGCTTCATTAAAAAGAAAATGATTTATCTCTAACAACTTATTCACTGAAGTAGACAGTAGATCAATTATAAGATGAAATGATATGATATCATTTTGATAATACTTATCTATTCTTGTCCTTTGAACAGATCATGAAAGGGAATCTGGAATAAAGTCAAAGATTTTTTTTTTTTTTACTAACGAGGACCAACGCATTTAGTGATTTAAAAAAAGTATTAATTGCCTTAAAACATTAAGTATTCATTGTCAAGTAGTAAATTCCAAAGAACTTCCCTCACAGACAGGGAGGTCACGCCAACACCATGAACCAAGTGTAACAGGTCAGAAATAACTGCAGTGAGTTAACAGCATATATTTACATTAAACATAACAATACTTGATCTCTCTAAAGTAAGTAAAGCTTCTCCTCCCTGCTTCCGTTTTGTGGTTGCAGTCACGCAAATATTCCTATATTGTGAATCAAAATAATTGACGGCTATATAGCTTGCGGCTTTTCAGAAATGGACATTTAAAAACAAAATGTAATGTTGTGAACGGAAATGACGAACAGATGATAGCTTCCTTTACCTGCTTTCAGGGGATGCAGTTCCAGACTCTATATCAGTGTTGATTTTTAACAGCACTGATATAGGTCTAGTTTTAGTCGACTAAATACGTATCACAAGATTTTAGTCGACCAAATCTACAGCTTGATGGTGTCGAATTGATTTTCACTTAGCTGCATGCTGATTGTCGTTTTTATTTAGTTTTAGGCAGTGAAAAAAGGTAGTCGACAGACATTTTTCATCATAGTTTCAGTCGACGAAATCAACACTGGTCTATATACCCCGAACCTCTACCTGCCATTCAGAGATTGTGGAATAGTTATCTACAGTAGCTATGCGAGACTAGTGTTCAAGTGGTTCAACCTCTCACACACATGCAGACCAGAGTGCTCTATAAACCCTATTCCTCTAATTGATGCCACAGCTCAGTGTTCAGATGAACTCCTCTGGCAATAATGACGCTAAAGAGTCATAAGTAATGTTGTTTTTGGGTAGGAGCTGACTATTATAAATAACAGATGAAACCAAAGCACTCCCAAGAAAACTCCCAGCAGGGCGCCGAATCCCCCAAATAATTCCATAAAATATCTCATAAATAAGAAATCTGGGACATTGCCCCCACATACAGTAGTAGCTCTCTATTTTTTAATACTTAATCAATGATTGAGCCAAAAGTGTCTGTTTTTTATGGCGCTGCACAGGCAATGTGGAAAAAAATACACCGTAAATCTTTGAAAATATTTTCCCTTGCTGTTTACTAATAAAGTTCTCAACGATAATGTAATCCACTGTCATATTTAGAAATGTAATCAAATTTCTGGTGGGTCAGACAGCCATGAAGTATTCAGTTAAATGAATTATTTATTCTGTTTACAGTTGCTACCGGTTGTAAATAGTGACAATAACACTGTTAATGTTGTATAATCTCACAATCCCAGCATCTTTTCTCACATTTTCTTGACTATTCTTGAGTAATCGCTTATCTTATATACTGTATATTTTTTTGTCACAACATTGAGGTTTTATTTGATTAGATTTATTTCATGGTAAACGTTAATGTCATACACTGGAACCCTCCAACTCAGTAATGAGTAAGGATTACAGTTGCATATTTCATCAGGTGGACATAATTCCGTTAGATGTGGCCTCCTCCTCCCATAGGCTAGGTAATAAACAGCTCCAGCAGTTCAAACCAGGCTGTTGACTCAGCCTGCTGTCATTATTAGTCCTTTAAGTTTTCATGAGGGAGAAAGAAAATTAATTTGCCAGTGAAATCAATTTCATTAACTATTAAAAGAGCCTTTGAACAGTGTGTTACTTTGAGATGTTAATCCAGCACGTTCCCAAGCCCTATTCCTGGCACCCTTTATCTCGTCTCCTGTCTTGTTCTCTCGTCTCGTCTCCTGTCCTCTCATCTCGTTGTGTCTCGTCTCCTCTCTTCTCCTGTCCTCTTGTCTCCTCTCGTTTCCTCTCCCCTCATCTTGTCTCCTCTCCTCTTTTTTGCCCACTTCTCTTGCCTCCTCTCCTGTCCTCTGCTGTCATCTTGTCTCCTTAAACCCCTCCCTATATCTCTATTCTTCCTCCTCTCTCTTCTCCTGTCTTCTGTCCCTGGTATACTCTACTACACTGCTGTGTGTATGTTTCATCTCCGTCAATACAGAGGACAAAAAAATATAATGGTCCACTAATTACCTCTCCTCTCCTTTCCTCCCCTCTCCTCTCCTCCCCTCTATCCTCTCCTCTCCTCTCCCCTCCACCCTGTCTTGTCTCATCCAACCAGCGTTGCCAGAGCTGGATGAGCTGACCATGGAGCGAGCGCTGGTGGAGCTGGAGAACGTGTGCCAGGAGAAGATGCAGCAGGCCATCGAGACAGAGGAGGGCCTTGGCATCGAGTACGACGAGGACGTGGTGTGTGACGTGTGCCGCTCGCCAGAGGGCGAGGACGGCAACGAGATGGTCTTCTGTGACAAGTGCAACGTCTGCGTCCACCAGGTGAGGGGAGGGCGGAGGAGGGAAGGGAGTGTTGCTAGATTTTGTGGGAGAAATAAGCAACCAGGTCTATGAAAACAAGCCCAAAAGAAGCGATTAGGCCACATATATTTGAAAATAGCCGATCTACGCGTTGTGAGCTTGTAGATCTGCTATTTTCAAAATAATATTGGGGTAAAAGTAGGAGGGGGGGGTGAGAACACATTGACTGCCTAGATCGAGTTAACTCGATATTAGAATCCCATCGCTTGCGTGCCTACATCGAATTAACTCGATATTAGCTATTTTCATTGGTTTCATCTGTGATCGCGCGGGTCTGTTTACTTTTCATGATCACTTTCGTTTTCCGCCTACGTCACACTCACCCAAAGCCGGATGTAAAAAAAAAAATTCGTTTCCGGGTCACATCGTTTTTCTCCGGTCATTTTCGTCCAGAATAGAGAAAACCCCTTTTTTGGACACGCTATAAAATACAAAGGGAAAGCTCCCCTTTTATTTTCTTTGGTCCGGGTGACGATCAGGCATCGTCGTCGTGTATCACATCGTATCACAAGCCGATCAGAGATTGTCGAAGACAATCACATCCGGTTCATGTTGTTTTGACTGTTTGAGCCTGGAGGGAGGGGGGGGGGGGAGTCAGCGAGTCATCGAGGGTGTCATTTTGCTGCGCTCTGCTGGTCGATCGTCGTATGTGTTCAAAACCATGGCCTGAGAAACTTAAATGTATTTAAATGCAGAAAATAGAGAAAACAAAAAAACACGCAAATCGCTGGCAGCCAAGGGGGTAAATTTGGAATTAACTCTGGCAGTCAATGTGTTAAGGTGGGGTTGGGGGGGTTCAGGGTTATTACGGTCATTATTATGTTTGTCCACTGGGGCGGCAGTGGCTCAGGAGGTAGAGCGGCCGATTGGGAATCGGAAGGGTTCCGGTTCGATAGCAGGCTCCACATGCGTAATTGTCGAAATGTGTCCTTCAGCAAGACACAGAACCCCTAACTGCTCCCGATGAGCAGGTTGGTGCCTTGCATGGTTTCCTCCGCCATCATCGCGTGAATGTGTCTGCGAATGAACATTGTAAAGTGCTTTGGATAAAGGCGCTTTATAAATGCACCACTTACCATTTATGAAAAACCTGGGAAAGTCAGTACATTTAGAAACGCTAATTTCTGGGCCCTGGAGAAAATGGATAGAACATTTCAATTTGATCGAATGGTTTTATTATCCGGAGCAACTTTTACGAAGTGCAAGATCAGAGTAAGTGCCATGAACTTTGTATGCAGTGTTTGCAACACATCATATTTCATCGGCACCTCTTAGAAACGTTGTTTCTTTTGGTCCTTGGAGTTAAGGTTAAGTGGAAATGAAGTCCTGGTGTTTGGAGAGGCTTTGTGGTGAAGAGGGAGAGAGATGGCGGGTGTAATGATGTGTATTATGTATACAGTATGTTCAATGGAATGAACCAATGTCACACAGTGAGACCCAGGTCAAGCCTATATAAAGAAAATTACGTAAAACGCTTAAGGTTATTATTTTCCCAAAAACCTTGGATGCTTGGTTGCTTCTGTTGATACGGTGACAAATGTAACGCCTTTTTAAATTAAATGTACAGTCAGGGTTTAAGGTCGTTGTGCAGTCAGGAGTCTGATGCTGCACTGAGGCTCTTATATTACCCCGGCTCCCACATAATTATAGTCGCTGTCGGGCGGAAACCTTGTATCTCCATGTTTCAAATGAACGCCCTACTTCATCATACAAGAGTGTCACACAAAAGTAGAGAAAATAGTAGATCTACAAGTTCACAACGCGTCGCGTTGCGAGCTTGTATATCGGCTATTTTCACTATCATTAAATATATGAGGTTTTCGCCTCCGACAGAGACGTGATTGTTAAACACCTCCAACACATGGAGCATGGACACTGTTCTAAAAGTGGTGTGCAGCAGTGTCCTGAGGTCTGAAAGGTTGTCTGCGTTTGTCAATGAGATGCAGTGTTAATTAGTGTGAACATCCCGAGAGTATTTACAGTACATGCCCAGTGCGGTCAAAGCTCTACTGCATACCTGCCAATGTGACATTTGTTCTCCTAGTCTTATCTGTTACCTAAAACGTGTAATTTTACAGCGGCACTATGTAACTTTCTTTTTATGAATACATTTTAATGTTGTCCTATCTGTATGTTAAGAGTATGTTAATACATGATAACTTATACAATTGGGGTGGTTGTATTTTGTCTCCCTGTTCTTCTATTGAGACATTTGGATCGTGTCAAAGTTTGTGTCTCACCTAGACACAAGATCTGACACGACTTTTTTTTTTTTTAAAGATTTGTTTTTGGTATTTTTGTATTGTTTTTA
>NC_139949.1:35815998-35840998 GCF_963454915.1 Gymnoscopelus microlampas
TATTACTGTACAGTAGGTTCCGTTTGTACACTCTGAATTAAATTAACTCTAAGGATTTTACAGTACACACACACAAAGAGAGAGAGAGAGAGACTCAAATGTACTGTAGAAACATACACAGAAACACTCATACACACACACAAATGCACATGCATGAATACTGTACATACACACAAAAGCATATTGACCAAAGCTACATAATACATTGACAGGCATACGCAAAACACTGCAGCGTGCAAACACACATGCACACATACTTAAGCAAGGAGACGCATATACAGAACAGCATTATGCACATGTAAAACATAAATGCAATGGACACACACAGACTACCTACCAATTACATACTGTACATGCTATAGAGCTCCTGAGGTCATGTGACTAGATTAACTTTCTCCTCTGTTTTCTTCCCTGAAGCGTCAAGCCACCGTAATAAAAAATATGTCGTCAAAATAAGACTATTAATGAATGACCTATTACCCCCATTGGCTAATAATACAGTATATTACCTTTATTAAAGCACTGATTCTTGCACTGCATTCCAGGATACATTCCTGCATTACAAGGCAGAAGCATGCTGGTATTGAGTGATGTGCTCGAGTCAATACACTGAAATCTCGCACACACACACACACACACACACACACACACACACACACACACACACACACACACACACACACACACACACACACGCACACTCCCCCTTTTCTGTCATCCCTCGTTCCATGTTCATTACCATCATTCACTCTCACCTTTTATCGTGCAGCGACTACCTCTCCTACACTCTTCCTCTCATCACTCTATCCTGCACACATTACTCCTCTTCTTCACCCCTTCTTCCTGCCTCATCCTCCTCTCCGCTCTCATTACTCAACTTCTCTCTTCTTCCACTGCCCCCCTTCTCTCTCTGTCTCTCTCTCACGCTTTTCTCCTGTCACACAAATTATCTCCATCCTCACCTCTGTGTGTGTGCGCTCACACACACACACACACACACACACACACACACACACACACACACACACACACACACACACACACACACACAGCCCTGTCACAGGACAGTAATGGTAGTTGTGTGCCTCCTGCTGTGTGCTAGTAGGTGTGTTTGAACTCTTTCACCTCCTCACCATGCCGTTCACAATACAAACACCCCCCCCCCCCCCCCGCTGGCTCCTCCAAACCCCAGACAGATAGCTCCACTGTATTACACTCTGTGTGTGTGTGTGTGTGTGTGTGTGTGTGTGTGTGTGTGTGTGTGTGTGTGTGTGTGTGTGTGTGTGTGTGTGTGTGTGTGTGTGTGTGTGTGTGAGAGAGAGAGATGAGAAAGAGAGGGGGGGGGGGGGGGGACAGGGAAAGATGGGGAGAAAGATAGGGGGAAAGAGCAGGAGGGAGAGGGATAAATTGGGGAGAGAGGGGGAGATAGATAGGGAGGGAAGGAGGGAGAGAGAGAGAGAGAGGGAGATAGATAGAGAGAGAGATGGTCCATACAGTAGGTTGATGAGTGTGCATTTTGTGTGTGTGTTGTGTTGCAGCCAAGCCTTACATCATTACAGTATTGATACGGTAGCTTAGCGGTAAGTACAGGTAAAGTCCTTGACTCCACAGGGAAGCAGTCTATCTACTGTTTGTATAGCTGGAGGCTTGCTGATGTGCCAGCTCAGGAAGACAGTCACCGACACACCCTTACAAGCAGGGCTCCACAACCCCGCCTCTGAAAAACAATGCCAGTAGAACGATTTTGGATCATTTCCAGGGCTTTGCAAAGATTGGGAATTGCACAAAACAGTCGGGAAATGTCCTACTTTCAACCTCACCGCCCTATTTTGGGCACGTCATTATAGGGGAAAATTGTCGAAAATAGCTAAAATAGCCGATCAACAAGCACATATTGTGGATGGGCTATTTTCGCTATTCATTGTTTGACGAAGTATTAATGGATTATGTTATTAATGAGATCTTTTTGTTGTGTCTGACAGCCAGAATTGTACTGCACGTCCCTCTTGTGCCTTACATCTGTCAGTTTGTAGATACAGTATAGCAGTTTGTAATATTCAGCTATAGAGGGATGTGGCCCAGTTGGCATTTTGCCAAGCACACCGTAAGCACAAAACAAAATGTCCTGTCACGAAATGACAGGAGCCCTCCCCTCGAATACTAAAACCCAATACTGGGCAGAACTCTACACCCAGTCAGAAATCAATGACAAGCGATGGGATCTTCAGACGTTAGAAGCTTGTAAGATCTCTGTAATGGAGAAAATGTGATAACATCTTGAAATCACAGTCGATCCTAAACTAATCTGTTTGTGCAGTGACGGTACTGGGCCAGATGGGTATGTGATATCGACAATACTTGAGAGTGACAAAGTCGTGGAGGGTGCGTGGCTGGCAGAAAGCTGAGCCGGAGCATTGTGAAAAGGGCAGATTAAGGCTGTTTTCTCTTGACGAGCGGCACAATCACTTTGGCTCAGAGTGCTCTGAAGAGGAAGCTTTTTTTATTTAATTTCAAACTACGTTAGAGGCATTCTTACGGTTTGACAACAAAACAAATGGAAACTCAAACACCAAGCACAGTCTGTCATGTGGGGGAGGCAGCGATGAAATAGGTTTTTATATGACGATCGTGTTTTCTTTTCACTTTTTTTATTTTAATTTTGTGTAGTCAAATAAATGTCACCCCTTTTTTTCTACCAATTTAGTCGTTATACCAATTAACCCTCCCTGCACATTTCTGTGTTGCCACTGCTCTAGTACCCTACTGGCTCTCCTGCAAGTGAGGAGCCCTCACTGGGAGGTACAGGTAGCACCTCTGTCCTACTCCTCCCGTTCCACGCCAGTCCATAGGAGTCACTAGCGTGGCGACAATGATCGCCCTCCCTGTGCGGTTTCCCTCCCCCAAACACAGCCAATTGTGTTCGAACAGACGCTCGACTAAGCCAGATGCATCATGGTGGATTTTAACCCCTACACTCTGCGATGGTGGACAGGTACTTTATCCCTGCCTAACCCGTGCGCCCCAGATCATTGGGCTTTCTGTCACACAAATCATAGCTAGTAGTGTGTGCACATGCATGGGTTTTAAGGCCCAATTGTGGAGGGACACTTGAGGCCAACGGAGAGACTCATAGGGCGGAAACCAATGAAGTGACAGAAAAGAGAGGGGAGGTTGAAAACATGCCATCCCAGGCAGCATGGAGCCAGGGGATAGGAGAGGCCACTCAGTCTATTGACACCGTAGCCTGTGCACAGTTAAATGTTCAGTGTTCATTTGACCACTTTGAATATGCCATTCCGATTTTGGGCACATCAATTATAGCGAAAATAGCAGAGAGTATGTGCTTGCTTACAAAATGGCCGAAACTGGAAACATGTGCTAGGAAATGCACACAAACACTCAGACGCGCAAGAACACTAATACAAAAAACGGACAAAGACACGCAGTTCACACAGATACTGTCACAACACCCGGACTGTAGACACTTTGGAAGTCCTACTACCGCCTTTTACTATAATCAATAAGACACACACACACACACACACACACACACACACACACACACACACACACACACACACACACACACACACACACACACACACACACACACACACACACACACACACACACACACACACTCACAGGCCACTTACACTTCAGGTTTGTTCACTACACAGTACACACACACGCACGCACACACACACACACACACACACACACACACACACACACACACACACACACACACACACACACACACACACACACACACACACACACACACACACACACACTCACAGGCCACTTACACTTCAGGTTTGTTCACTACACAGTACACACACACACGCACGCACGCACGCACGCACGCACGCACGCACGCACGCACGCACGCACGCACGCACGCACGCACACACACACACACACACACACACACACACACACACACACACACACACACACACACACACACACACACACACACACACACACACACACACACACACACACACACACACACACACACACACATTTAGGGCAGTCGTAGCTGAGTGGGTAGAGAGGTCGTCTTGTAATCAGAAGGTTGCCAAGACACTTAACTGTTCCCTGGGCTATTAATGGCCCTTCTCCACTGCTCCTAATAGTAAGGATGGGGGACAGGGATCCCTGATGTCGTGTTGATGGCACACACACACACACACACTGGCCAAATGCCCTCAGCAGCTTTGATAACTGCACAGTGCACACGCACACATCAAATAATACTCACACAAACAAGCAAAGAGAGCGAGAGTGACATCAGAGTTGTCTCTTCTCCACTTAGGAAAACAGTAAAAATGGGGAAAGCATGTTTGTTGTGACTGCATACGTCCATCTGTCTCTGTGCTCTGCTTTTTTACCACAACCTCCGTCCCACCCCTCTGACTGAATCACGGCTCTGAGACGAGTACACTGTCAGAGTAGTCGAGTGTGTGTGTGTGTGTGTGTGTGTGTGTGTGTGTGTGTGTGTGTGTGTGTGTGTGTGTGTGTGTGTGTGTGTGTGTGTGTGTGTGTGTGTGTGTGTGTGTGTGTGTGTGTGTGTGTGCGCGTGTGTGCGCGCGGGTGAGTCGCAAGCAAAGCTTCGGGTTGTTATGCTAACAAGCCAAACTGTTTGTTTTGCACTTGGCACTTCAGTTTCCGCATCTTAAAACGTTGCAAACAGAATTCAGACTAACACTGTAAAAACACTTTGTTTTGCATTCACCCGCTCCTTCTCTCTCTTTCCTTGTTTGTTCTCACTCTCATCTCATCTTTCCCTAATTCTCTCCCTCTCTCCCATCATCTGTCAACCAACCCCCCACCCGCCCCTTCTTCTTCATCCCCCATCATCGCTCCCCAATCTCCCCCTTCATCTTCATCTCCTTCACCTTCCTTCCATCTGCTGCAAAACATTTTTTTTATCTCGACTCATGGCGGCACGTATAGGGCTGGGTGATATGACTTCAAATCAATATCAAGATTATTTAAAACTTTTGCCTTGATTACAATTAATCAACGATTATTTTAAAAGAAAAAACAAGCAAACAATGAAAATAGCATCTACCAGCTTCTAGATAGATTTTTAGCTTTTTTTTGCTCACCACCATTGTACAGTGGTTAACTCTTTCAGTGCCAGAGTATTTTCATAAAGTACTCCCCCAGTGCCAGCGATTTTCGTTTTTTTGTTGTTGTTATTTTGTAATTTAATTTTCAAATAGCTTGTCTATATGCAGTTTTAAACTCATACGACAGTTCTACCAGTAGAGAGCAGCAAATCGAGACATTGATCACCTCGTTGACTCGCTCGCCCCCTCCCAAACAGGCCCACGTCGATCATCAAAATCGACTAGAATGTTTTCGTTCCGATTCGTTGATATAGAAGAAAAAATTTAATTAAATAATCTGCATATGATGCTAATGTTCTAAACATCATGTGTACATGCCTTGCTACTACAGTATATCCATTGAGTTTGTTTCTGATTGTGACGTCCGTCTCTCCCCATCATGTCCCCCTCAGTGCTGCATGCCCTCCTGCATCGTGGCCTTCCATGTGACATGCGCCTTCGACCACGGCCTGGAGATGAGGACCATCCTGGCCGAGAACGACGAGGTGCGCTTCAAGTCCTTCTGCCTGGAGCACAGCTCCACCACAACCACCACTACCACCACCACCAGCGCCACCACCAACGGAGTTCACAGCGTGACCAAACCCGACTGGGCCGCCCTCGCCGCCGCAGCCGCCACCCCGGGCATCAGTCCCGGGCTCAGACTGGTGGAGCTGCATCATCAGCTGAATGGCGGTGCAGGAGGAGGAGGAGGAGGAGGAGGAAGTGGGGGATTGGGGAGCGGCGAGCCGGAGCCGAGGGCAGTGCCGTTTATGGCGTTGGAGAGGGCAGAGCGAGACCAGAAGGTGAGCCAGCGCAAGCAGAAGCTCCAGGAGTTGGACGACGAGTTCTACCGGCTGGTGGACCCCAGGGAGGTGGCCGAGGGACTGGCGCTGCCCAGCTGCCAGGTAACGCCTTATTGTATTTGATGTGTTAATATGAATGTATGCTAAAATAAGATAATAGGGGTTGAGATGTTTAAAAACTTCTAAGAGCTTTTGTAATTGGTACCAGTCGGCAGGGAAATACCAAGATGCCTTCTATCAAAGAAAAAGGCTCCAAAAATCTGAGTTGCTCCAGTGCCTTCTTTATTCAGCAAATACCAAGATGCCGTTGCGGTTGTTTCACAAATAATTGGATCATCTATCCAGAGGTTACTATAGATAGATTGGTGGATACGGCACATTGTGAGATCACAGTGCCACATGATGCAACATTGACAAATGCTGTATCACTAGACAAGTCTAGACACAGTTAGGGCTTGATCTCTGTCTGTCTGACACAGGATGTTCCATCCAAACTCTCCCAAGTTGGTTTATCATATGACTGACACGCCAACTTGGGACAGTCATACAGTACATGACGGACGTCATAGCCTAAAATTTCAGAAGTCTGAATGAAGCTTCTAGGACTGGTTGAAATTATGGTGGAGCTAGAGCGTGCCAAAATATTTAGAGATATTTAGTGTTTTTTTGTAATAATAATAAATAGTTATAATAAATGTTAGTGACAATAACATAACTGGGCTCTCCCAAGAAATCGAGCCCTCTAATTAGACAGAAACCTTTTCTGGCTTTCTGGGATTTAGACTGCGTCTTTTCATGCATTTGTCAGATCACGCCTGAACATTTTTGATGCCTCTTTTTTTTCCAACTCCAAGGTGGATTTCCTGTACCAGTTCTGGAAGTTGAGACGGAAGGCCAACTTCAACCGTCCCCTGGTGTCCCTGAACAGGGACGAGGTGGACAACCTGGCCCAGCAAGAGCAGGACGTCCTCTACAGACGCCTCAAACTCTTCACACACCTCCGCCAGGACCTGGAGAGGGTGAGTGCTCTCATCTGTCTGTCCACCGGCATCTCTTCAAACATTCTCTGCTCAACCACTAACTGTTTGATTTGACAACAATCATACAATAGTTGATACATATAATCAATATACTGTATGTATATATCATATAAGTACAAATACAAATTAAAACAGTAAAGACATGCATGAAACAAAAAATCTACATGTGCAAAAAAGCATTTGTAATGATGAAAAACTGTTGATATTGACAAGTTGTCTAGACATCAGATCAAGGTAGTTAAGGTGCTAGGATAGAAGTTTTTACAGAGCCGGCTTGTTTTGGACTTAATGAACTGTGTGTGTGCGTGTGTGTGTGCGCGCGCAAGTTTGTGTGTGTGTGTGTGTGTGTGTGTGTGTGTGTGTGTGTGTGTGTGTGTGTGCACAAACGTGTGTGCGTTTGTGCGTACGTGTAGTAAAATGGAAATTTTTCATGTTTGATCATTTCATAATGATCCCGCTTGAATTTTTTTGCTTTTGCTTTGTTTATTTATTTTTGCTAGGGGGGTAATCTTCATATTTATGTGGTGGTGGTGTATCTGCGTATGGGTGTGGGTGTGTGTGTGTGTGTGTGTGTGTGTGTGTGTGTGTGTGTGTGTGTGTGTGTGTGTGTGTGTGTGTGTGTGTGTGTGTGTGTGTGTGTGTGTGTGTGTGTGTGTGTGTGTGTGTATGAGCATGCGGCTGCACACACATATACTGTGTTGGTGTGTGTACACATTTTCAGGCAGATGGAATTTTGCTACCGTTTTTCTGGCGGCTAACATTTCATATTCATATTTCCTGGGGTTAATTAAAAAAGAAAATCTCGCTATCATTGCAGGAAGTTGATTTCTGCTTTTTGTGAATAAAATTAATGATAATTAGTTCATTATGCCTGAAGCTTACAGGCAAAATTGAATTGGCTCAATGCCTCCGATACTGATTGAGTGACTGCCCAGTGTTCAACTTTAAAACTATAATTCATACGAGTTGTTATGCCTGCGACTCTGAGGCAGAGGCATGATTTATCTCTGTTGATATTCTGAACAGAGACTTGGCTCCCTTGTTTAACATTTTGGGGAACTCGGCTGTTACAAATAAACTACTCTCTGGTTTATTAACCGCTTACAAACCGGCGTCCCTATTGTGGGCATGTCATTATAGGCAAAAAATAATAAAAAAATAGCTAATCTACCAGCTCACAGTATGTAACGATGCACCTTTTTCCGCTATTAGTATTACAAAGAAATATATAATGTATAGGCAAGTTAAACTTGCCAATGAATGGTGTGCAAAACAAGCATGATGATGCTCACATGGTAATCTACCTTCACCAATAGTGTTTGTTTAAAATGGTAGTTTTACTATTAACCACTTAAACCTATATACTTAATTGCACATCAAATAGCAAAAAGATAGCCAATTGGCAAGCTCACAATGCGCCACGACACGTTGCGACCCATTGTGAGCTTGTAGATCGAACCATTTTCGCCAAATGTTCGCCTATTATTATGACATAAGCCCAGAGTAGGGACGCAGGGGTTCATGTGGTTAATTTCCATTTCATTGTTAATGTTGCAAAGCTGAATGCTTCACATCTGCTATACAAAGAGGCCTATGGGGGATGCTTCATTTCTGCATCGAATGACTTTATCATTTTGTCCGGGGCTCATGATGGATGACTCATGTACTCGGGGAGTTGTCTGCAGCCAGTGTTGACTCAGTGTTATTATCTGGACGAGGTAAATTGCCTAGTGGAGCTGACGTTAGGCAGTTATCCAGCCTCAAGAATTGAGGAAAATGTAGTCACTTTTGTCAGATATTTCCTGTTGTTTTGAAAAGCTAAAATGTGTTGATTTGGGGTATTTTGTTTTGTTTTGTTTTAAAGAAAGTGGTTTCCAGAAAAAAAATATCAGGAAATGAACCATCTCCAAAAAAAAGAAGAAGGAAAAAAAACGAAAAACATTTTGGAAATGTCATGGAAATGTGTTCATAATGCTTATATAAGCTGGTGAAAGGTCTTATGTCACGCTCTTGAAATCTTGGATTTGTTGAATGCCTGTCATTTTAAAAAAGAACAACATTTGGAGGGGAGAGGAGAGGAGAAGAGAACAGAAGGATTAGGAAGGAGGAAAGGAAGGGGAAAGAATGTGAAGGAATGGAGATGAGGAATGAGAGTGCTTACAAGGCTGTAATGACAGGTTAATTATCTGGCTCTGTATTAGGCTCTATACTAGGCCCTCTCCTGTTTTCACTCTACGCTAAATATATCTTTGCTGAAAAAACGCCAATCTACGTCTGCTATTTTCACAGAATGCTCCCCTAGAAAAGGGACACTAGGGTCAAACATGAAAATGATGGTTATTATTACAGTAGTTTTAGTAGTACTAGTACTTGGTTAGTATCTGGGGTGGTAGTGTCATTACTGCAGTTCTGAAGTTGGTCAAACCAACAGAATGTTTCCCTGTTGCTGTCAGAATAATACCTCAAATCTGGCGGGATGATTCTTACCAGAGTATGCACTTTCCTACTCTCCTCGACTGGTCGTGTCCCCGGCACATACTGTAACCCTACACTGACGTTTCTGTTTGCGGCTTCCTCTGATACATCAGGTCAGCGCATCTCAAAGTGGGGGCCGGGGACCCCCGGTGGGTCCTTGAAGGAGTTCCAGGGGGTCCCCCGAAGAAATCAGTTTAACCGTTTTAATCTTTTGGAAAAGTTTGTGAAAAGATCTTCTCTTATGGGGTTCCCTGGCACAAAAATCTTATCAGACGGGGGTCTGTGGCCAAATAACCAAATAATCAACTTGACATGAAAATGTCTGAGAACCACTGCCGTGGGTGGCTGTGGCATCCACTGGAGTCATGCTTTCAAACCGCCCTCTGTGTAGCGTTCCAGGGGATGAATGGCAGTATGCAGCCCACAGCCTGACATTTGGTGCAATCCGAGTCTGCTGGGAAAGAGTTCGCTTTGGTTTGGCAAGCACAGGGCCTGGACTGGTACTTAGCTATTAATGAATTAACACGCTGTGGCTTTTTTCATTTCTTTTTTTTTTTCATTCATTCATGGCGTCAAAAAGAACAAGCTTCACTCCACTGGAAAGCGAGGGCAGAGAGGACGGATGACTCGCAAACACACATCCCCTGGTTGGAATTGAAAACCCGCGAGCTGACAAACCAGCCATTTGAGCCACCAGGCTGACCCTGTACTTATTATGACTTAAACACACGGGGGATTTATTTTTTCATTCTCATCATCTAAATCTTTGCCTGTTTAGGAAACTCCTTGTGTTGGATGACACCGTCCAAATAAATTCCTCATACCACCAGAACGTTTCCAAAAGAGGGTCTATGTTGCACCAAACCGCCTCAAAATCACAGTCACAGGATCTGTGGAAAAGATTCGTTATTTGCTTTCTTTCTTTTTGTCGATCAGATAAACTAAATAATTCAGAATGTGTTTTGGAGTCGGGTTGACGTTTTCGCTCATCGCTGTGGTATGCCACGTCGGGTCTCACCTAGCCTTGTTTCGTAGCCCTTCACTGGCCAACATCAGGTTTGAATATAAACCAATCACCTAGCATTCCACAACAAGCCCAAGAGAGGGGAGGGAAAAAACAAACAAACGAGGCCATGGCATGAAATAATTGGCGTCTATTTTCACGTCTCCTCATTTATTTTTCCATTGAGCTGCTGGGGCCAGTGCAGCGTAGGCCTAAGCAGCGGTGATTAGGTCCCGGGATCAGCATGGGATCCCTGGGATTTCACCGGGTTAATTTGCTTTCAGAGAATCATTTCTCTCCTCTTAACCAGATCCAGTGTTGGGGAAAATAATTATGGGACGTGCAGAGCTCACTCAATGGTAAGTAAGCATGTGTGGATGTGTGCGCGCATGAGCCTGATCATTATGAATCCAGCCTCAGCTAGCACTGAACCCCAAGATAATGAGAAAGAAAAACAGTAAACATGAACCCAATGTCAGCTAAAAGACATTGTTGGTAGTAATTAACTAATAATGATAGTGTTCAGCGGCAACCTAAACAATTCATGTGTGTTTCCTTCTGCTGTGTGTTTAGGCCACAATATGAATGTGTTGTTCACTCATGGCCACAGAGAGGTGTGTGTGTGTGTGTGTGTGTGTGTGTGTGTGTGTGTGTGTGTGTGTGTGTGTGTGTGTGTGTGTGTGTGTGTGTGTGTGTGTGTGTGTGTGTGTGTGTGTGTGTGTGTGTGTGTTGCCTGTAGAGTTGTGTGATGGTAAATTATGTAAACGCAGAATTCTCTGCTGTTAACCTGTTTACTGTGCTCTAGCACTGTTTCCCAAACAGTGGGTCGGGACCCATGTTTGGGTCGCGGACCAATTTTTATGGGTCGCGAGTAAATGTCCCCTTTTTCACGTTTCCTGCATTAAAAAAATAAATCACACCCTGTGTGAAGGTAGCGGCGCCTTTGATACATTTTGTCATCGATATGTGTTTATAATGTGTTTATAGCCATGTGTCACGTGAAGCTTGACCAATCACTTTGTTGACGGGTCTGACCAGAACGTCGACGGTGAACACGGACAAAGTCAGGTATAGAGCAGGACCTGCTCTATACCTAAAGGTATAGAGCGGCTAGCGCCGCTAAAAAGAAAAGTGTTGCAAAAATCGGCCTCCTGGTGGTGGTTAATATGGCAATGTTAAAAGGGTGGCATTTGTTCCTCAACGTAGTGCAAATGTGCGTGCAAAGTTTCACCTCAATCGGACGCTGTGTTCATGATTTGCGGCATTTTGTTCAAAACGGGCCACTCCTACAAACTTTAGATGTCAATGTTAGCCAATCAGGATGGAAGGTGAAAAATCACACAGATCCGTCTTGATCACAAGACTATAGAGATCATGTGTACCGATTTGCGTGAAATTTGGATAAAATATGTAGGCTTAATATAAAAAGAACCTTGACGGGCCTGACCAATCAGAACCTTGACGGGCCTGACCAATCAGAACGTTGACGGACCTGACCAATCAGAACCTCGACGGGCCTGACCAATCAGAACGTTGACGGACCTGACCAATCAGAACCTCGACGGGCCTGACCAATCAGAACGTTGACGGACCTGACCAATCAGAACCTTGGCGGGCCTGACCAATCAGAACGTTGACAGACCTGACCAATCAGAACGTTGACGGAAAAGCTCTATACTATGTATAGAGCGGCGCCAGCGCCGCTAAAAACAAAAGAAATCAAAAGATTTAAGTTTAAACAAGTATTTCATAAATCAAATTAAAAAATCGTATAATATCCATAAATGAATGAAAAAAACAACGTTTAAGAAGTAGTGAAAATATCTTTGCGCCGTGTTGCTAATTTCACTAGTTTGGGTCCCGGGCAAACGTCTCATTTCTTTTGGGTCTTGAGCTAAAAAGTTTGGGAACCACTGTTCTACTGCACTTGTTCTAAAAGTGGGGTCTTGTCAATGGGGAAAAATGAGGTTATAAACACTTATTGTTCAGCTATTTGAACATACCTGTGAGCTTGTACAGTAGATCGGCTATCTTCAAAACATCTTGACATACAGTCTTATGGAGGTTCTTGGCACAAAACCTTTTCAAATTGGTGTCCGCGGTCAAATGTGTATCAGTTTTCATGAAAATGAAATGTTGAGCACCACTGTTCCACAGTATGTGAGGATTGATATCCTATGCCTGCATATCTCTGCAGTGCGGTGTGTGTTTGTCCTATGGATTAGTGGGACAGAGGAAGTTCTCTAGTGGTCTGGCTGTATTGAGTGGTGTGACCCTCGCTTAACTCCTGACCAGTC
Source organism: Gymnoscopelus microlampas (assembly GCF_963454915.1). Taxonomy (NCBI): domain Eukaryota; kingdom Metazoa; phylum Chordata; class Actinopteri; order Myctophiformes; family Myctophidae; genus Gymnoscopelus; species Gymnoscopelus microlampas. Next base: position 35,828,743 of record NC_139949.1, read on the forward strand.
TGTCTGTCTGTCTGTCTGTGGAGTGTGGATTCCACAACTCCTCCCCCTGGACCATGCACTCACACTATCGATGTGTGTGTGTGTGTGTGTGTGTGTGTGTGTGTGTGTGTGTGTGTGTGTGTACACATGTTCAACTTGTGATTAGCCCATGCCCCCTGTTAATTCCTAAAACGAATCAGAATCAGTTTTCTTCATTACATCACAGGTGTAAAGAAGTAGGTGAAATTAGTTTTTTTTTGCTTAAATGGATTACATGTAAAAACATAAATCCCATAAAGGTCAGGATTTCGCTGTTCCTATGGCCTAGTACAGTGGCTCCCAAAGCAGTGTGCCGTGAGACAAGTCGAGCACATTATTATTGCAATACTAGAACAAGCAATTGTTGTTTCTGAACAGGCAGAAATCGTACAGCTTTCTTCTCTTATATTTGAACTTTCATATATCCTGGAACCAGCTAAGTTCACTCGGTTTTAGCCCTACTAGCGGCGGGCTTTAAAGATGGAAAAGTCGGGCAGGCTTCCAGCTAGCCTTCACAACACTTTGGTCCCAAGCAAGTATATGACAAAAACGACTGGCTGGATTTCAGTGGAATTTGCTGTGCACCTTCATGCTCCCTACTAGGAACCCTACCTGGGTCCTGGCACAAACTAGGAGCATATGGTCCACACACCAACCAGCAGAGCCACCAGGCACCCCAAGATTTTATGAAGGTTTCTCTAAAAAGGAAGGTAAGGTAGAGAGAGATACGTGGTCGCACCCCTACTAGTTTTTTAGGATAGCATCGTGGGTCATCCAGTTCAAACCTCTCACATACATGTACATACATGGGGTTTAAGGAGCAGCAAGACCAATAAGGGCATGCTGGCAGGGATTTCAGATTCTTACTGGCTCAATTCGGAGGCTGAATTTCTAGACCAGACAACTCCAAAGTGCTGTCCCATTACAGATGCTTCTTGCAATGCAGCCTGGATATGCAGCCTTCTTTTGACTGAATTTTGAGGATACATCTAGTGTATCCTTTGCAACCTTCTTCATTCCACAATTCTTTGCATGGCAAAGGTTTCTACTTTAAGATAATTGAGGAAGAACAGGGCAGTGAATTTATATTTACAAATGCACCATTACGTGCAATGGTAACTCTGTTTTTGGTAACTCTTATTTTCAACTTTTTGATTTCTTAGTTTCTTCCAAAAACAGTCTTTCAGTTGTTTCTGCGTTTCTCACTCACTCCGTCACATTTCAATCCCATGTGCTAATGTTTACATTGGAAGAAGTGCCACCATGATGGTCTCATGACAGTACAGCTACTGTGATGAAAAAGAGGAATCCCTCACCAGAGGCCGTCCAGTTTGGGAGTCCTGCTCAGACTAGACTGCCGTCTTTCATAGAACTAGTCCACCTAGGATGAGTCTTACAAAGCATCTTCCATCAAAAATGGGACACATCTTTAGTCTTATTTCTTAAACTGTTCACCCAGTTTCAGTTTGATACAATACATAACATCCCAAATCTGTGATTAAGCTCAAGATGTCTATTTTTGATGATGTAGCCCCCTTTGTCTACTTTACAGCCAACTTTCCTCTTTAACTTTCCCCCTTAATTAATCGGCAGATAATTCACCGTTTCCATTACATTTCCACAGCAGTAATTACATGTAAAAACAACATTCCTCCGATGTTCTGAGTTTCTCTTTTCAACAGAAACAGCGTTCTGGCTCACATGTTTTCAAAGCCAGTAACCTAATAAAACTTGTAAGGCAGAACAACCGATGGCTTGAATAACACTTTACCAAAGTACGCGATCCGCCATGGCTGTTACTGCGGAACAACCTCATCCAGTTAAGTAAACATTTTGACTCCCAAACTGATGGAAACGTGGACCAGCATTAGCACTGTGTCGGAATGTCCTTGCTCTGGGGCATCTCTGCTAAGACGGTGCCCTACCTCATTCCCAAGTTATTTCATAATCATATTTACATATAACACAGAACGGCAAATCTTCTGTTTGAGAAATTTATATTTAAGATTTTAAGCTACAATTGAGTGCTTTGGCCTTTTGTAGTGTTAACAATAGACTACACATTCAGTATTAAATAGTACTGAAATATATTGAATAGTGACATTAACCACTTAAGCCTCACATACTTAATTGTATGACGAATAGCGACCATAATGACATGCCCAAATAGGGACGCCAGGTTAAAAGTAATTAAAATGAGGAGCATAATTTAAACAAAATTATAATACGCTATCTATAATAATAGACTGGCTCCAATTAAGGGCTGGTTCTCTCTTCTGTCGAGGTAAATAAAAGCCCTGGACCCTGTTGGAGCTTTTAAGCGTATTTAATTAGATCTTATCCATTCTGAAGCTCATCCAAATTGAGTGAGAAACTCTTCTAAGATCCATGAAATCCATGTGGGACCGCCTGTGAAAGAAAGAGAGGAGAGGGGGGCTATTGACAGAGTTAACAAGTGGAGGCTATTGATTGAGCTCTGTTGGCCAGTCGCCAATCACCACAATTGATCGTCTATTGGTAGTTTATTGGCTGAGGAGGCGTTGACAGCCAACTGCTACCGATGTTGGCTGTCGATACTGACACTCTCTCCTTCTCCTCACCCTCTGCATCTCTCTGTATCTCCTTCAAGTCCTTTCTGTCACTCTTTCACTGTCTTTGCCTCGCACTAAAGAACAAAGTTCTTATACACTTATACACTGGGTTAAATTTGCTGGGGGGATGTCGGGGAAAATCCATGCCTCTGCTTTTGACATCCCCCCATATTCATTCTTCATCATTCATGTTTTATCCCCGCTTCTGGTCAGACTGAATTAAATGATACAGTATGTTTTATAATATCACAGTTTAATAAAATATTAAAATAGTTAACTGTATTAGCCTGGTGTTTTTTTTAAAACAATTCCAATCTACAAGCTCACAACATGTCATGCTGTGACGCCTTGTGAGCTTGTAGATCCGCCATTTTCACTATTTGTATTAGTCTAAGAAAAAGTATTATAGGGCTCATGTGCATAAGAAATGAACCCCCTCTGTTTCTTTAAAATTAATATTGCATAATTATGCATAGACATTTCCTAGCCTATGTGCATACATTTAGACTATATTTAGACACTTAAAAGATGCAAAGTATTGAGTATTGAACATAATGGCTGGCTTTGTCTGGGTTCAAGGTGATGTCATCATTCTGTGGACGTGAATTAAGCCTGATTTAATACTTTGTTAATAAAAAAATGGAAATAGCCGACCCACAAGCTCACAGCGCTTCACGGATGGCTTGATTGTGTTATGTGACTGTATGTGTAGGTGTGGGCTTCTTTATCTCTGAGCACACATGTGTGAGCAGGTGCGTGCGTGCGTGTTTGAGAGAGAGAGAGAGAGAGAGATAAGAGTGAGTGAGAGAGAGAGAGAGAGAGAGAGAGTATTCCAATCATCTCAGATTTGCTGGCAAATTGAAAAATCCCCTCCATTCGTTTGTCCATTCGTCCGTCCATCCATCCCTTCATCCGTCCGTCCGTCCATCCGTCCACCCATCCATCTCCTCATTCCTAGACCCCAAACCCAATCAATCACACCCCACTGCCACCCCACCCCCTGAGCCCCCTGCTTCTGGATGTGTGTGTGTGTGTGTGTGTGTGTGTGTGTGTGTGTGTGTGTGCGCGTGTGTGTGTGTGTGTGTGTGTGTGTGTGTGTGTGTGTGTGTGTGTGCGTGCGCGTGTGCGTAGATTCCACGGGCTAACGCTGGGTGAGGATTATCTCCCTGCGCTGTCCCTTTGAAGTGCTGCCAACGGAACGAATAGAGCCACGCAGTCGCTAATGCACCGGCGAGCCTTTTCCCCGCTCCTACCCTCCTCTCTTGAGTGACCCCCCCCACCTTCACCCCACATCCCCTCACCAATCAGCATGCACCGTGTCGTAGGGAGGTGTCGCGAGGTGATTGGTTATCGTAAGGTGGACGTTGTTGTTGTTGTTGTTGTTGTTGTTTTAGGGGGGTTGTGTTAGGGCAGGGTATCAGGGTTGCTGCCTGGTACAGTGGATGTGCCGGTGTTTGCATGTTAGAGAGTAGGGCTGCGGCAGTTAATCAAACAAATCGATTAAATTCATTATAAGTCGTTTAATAATCAATCTGTATCTTAGACATGTCATATAGGCGAGAATTTTCTAATCATTTCAAAAACTTTCAAAACAAGTAATCTGTGTGTGTGTGTGTGTGTGTGTGTGTTTGAGAGAGAGAGAGAGGGGGGGGGGCACTATGGGAGAGCTGACAGGAGCTAAGTAAAGGGAGAATTCAGGTGTGAAAGAATCCTTTTTTGCCTTATTTGTCATTCTGTTCCTTGCAGGGATTCATGCCTGTTTACCCTATGAAAAAGTTCATTCAGTACACACACACACGCACACACACACACACACACACACACACACACACACACACACACACACACACACACACACACACACACACACACACACACACTCTCTTAACAGGGACTAAACTCTTTCTCTCTGGCCAAAGCATCGGTTACTCTGTAGAGCACTTAGTGAGTGCACTTTGCCAACGTTGGCACGGTGCCCTTCTGTGCCCTGCCCTCTTGCTCTCTCTCTCTCTCTCTCTCTCTCTCTCTCTCTCTGTCTCTCTCTCTCTCTCTGTCTCTCTCTCTCTGGAGAGACTTGGCAGTACATCCAGCCCTGCAGGTCAACAGTCCCACATCCAGGAGGTCTGCAGAACACTGCAGAACAGAACAGTACACTTATGAAACAGTCTTAGAGAGAGAGAGAGAGGGGTGAGAGAGAGGGGGAGAGGAATGGAAGAGAGGGAGAGGAAAGGGGAGGAGGAGGAAGGTGGAAAAGGGAGAGTTTTTGAAGAGCAGAGAGGAAAAGGAAAGGGTGGCACCCTGGCAGGCAGGCAGGCAGGCAGGGCCTGCATGTGCCAGAGCACTGTTTCCCAAACAGCGGGTCGGGACTGATCTTTGGGTCGTGGACCCATTTTTATGGGTATATAATATCCCCCTTTTTTTGTTCTACTACATTTAAAATATATATATGTATTATTTCAAAAAAGTTTCGAAAAGTTAAAACAAAGAAAATCACAACTTTTCATCAATTATAAACAATTCCAACATTTTTTCAAAAGTCTTTCATAAATAATGTGCCAGAGTCAGGGAACAGACGGGTGGGCTGGTGCCAGGGTCTGGGTCTGTGGAGGGGGGGGTCAGGAGGTACACCGTGTGCCCAGGCCAAGAAGAAAAGCCCGTCAGCTAGTTTGACTTGGCTCTGCGTAGCCACTTTGTTTCTCTCCACAGAGCTGGTTTGTGTGTTTGGGCTTTTTTTCAAGAGAAGAGGAAACTAGCAAAGTAAAAGAAAGAAAGAGGAAAGAAAACAGCACAACCCCCCGTGGGCAGAAGGTCACCGATTCGAGACCTCGGCAGACCTCTCTTATACAGAGTAAAATCCTGAGTGTTCATTTAACTCTGAGAGTGTACAAATGGAACCAAATGGCCCCTGTACAGGTCCATTTGGTTCCATTTTTACATTCTGAGAGTTATATTAAAGCTGCAATCATAACTTTGTCGTTTAAATGTATCAGCTGCATTGCCATTTACCCATCCTAACTATTAGGACCAGTTTAACCAATGTGTATGGTAGAGTACTGTATACTTGTTCAACATAACTAACCCAACTGCGGTGGTTGTAGTTGGTCTGCCAACTCTTCTATTGAGACATTTAGATCCTGAGGGATCGGGTAGGAACACTTTTGGTTGACAAGAGGTATTGCACGAAACTCAAAGCATAATATCTCCCATATCTGCCCAAACAGGCTTTGCGTCTTTACTCAGCAGTACACAGTTTGGCAGTCGCGCGGGATTGAAACCCGGTGTAAGACATGCACCTTACGGGCTGCAGCTTTAACACTAAAGCCTCAGTTATACTTATTTGTGCGTGGGTGTTCCGTTGCTTTGCGTTGTGGGCTTGTAGATCGGCTATTTTTTGTACGGAACACAGGCACGCAACCATGTATAAATCAGGCACAAGGAGGATTTTACAGTGTAGGAGCAGGAGATGCTTGGGGAGAAGTGTGCACAGATCAGTCTCCTCCCTGACTTGCAATCCATCAATGGTTTCTACCCTTGAGCAAGGCACTGGACCTCACAACTTTTCTCTGCTCTCTGCGGTTGTAAATGGCACAGTGTTGAACCTTTTTAGGACTACGGTTGCTTGTTTGTCGAACTCAATTGCAAAAACTGTCCTTGAAGACAGCGCAGGTGCTTTAACTCCTTGCACTCCTTCAAAGCACCCCACGCTTTAACCACATTAAAAGTGACAAATAAGTGAATTTGTTTTGGTTGAAACAATCTTTTTTTATTAAAAACATGAAATTCTATATTGTGATAGTAATTGTTGTTATAGTGTTTGTTCAGTAACAGGTGTCTCCCCATCTCTCCAGCTCTTTAGTAACAGAAAATACATTTTCAGCTGGGATACCAATTTCATTCAATCATGAGAGAGATTTATCGGCTTCAATGTTATTGTGTTCCGGTTCCAATTCTGTCTGTTCTTTTTTGTTTTTGTTTTGTCACTTCCAATTTCACTTGTGTATCCTCTAATCGTACTTAGTGTTAACTAAAGAGCTGGAGAGACAGGGAGACTCCTGTTACTGCACCAACACACAATGATTACTATCAGAATATGGAGATATTTTACGCTTATTTGAACCTCACAAAAGAAAAAAAACATTTACAACACCTTTAACCCTGGCATCTATATTTTGGACAACTTTGCTTGTAGCATACGTAGATCGGCTAATTTAGCAATTTGTCGTACAATAAAGTATAATAGAGCTTACAGTAAGTGGTTAAATTGCTGTTTAGTTTGGACCGTCAGCCAAGAGCCTTGTACTGTAAACGTCAGGTGAGAATGTTTTATAACTGTGTAACACACACACTCACACACACACACACACACACACACACACACACACACACACACACACACACACACACACACACACACACACACACACATTTCCCCCTGCACGTTCTCCATTAGGCTGCTGTGGTAAAAACATACAAAAGGTGTTCCAGGGCGACCTGCCTGGTTCAATAACAGTCAGGAGAGAGAGTGAGAGAGAGAGAGGTGTGGAGGAAGAGGAGGAGGGCGAGTTGCAGGTGAGTATTATGGGATGGAGAGGAAATGGATATGTCATTCGACTCGCCCGCACCCTCTCTCTCTCTCCGTTTTATTCCTGAGTCCCCGCCCGGCGCGACTCATTCCGTCTTTAGCGTTTTGGACGTAAACCCCCCCCACGGCCCACACACACACACACACACACACACACACACACACACACACACACACACACACACACAGTAGCCCCTCCTTCTCTGGCATGGAGCTGTCTCTGGGGTTACGCAACGAGAGACGAGAGAGGGGGGGGGGGTTTGAGGGGGGTCAGAGAGAGGACAGAGACGCACGGAGAGAACGAGACGTCCCGCTTCATGGGCGGACAGACAAGGCCCCCCCAACACCCCCGTCTCTCCGTTTAGCACAATCACACACACACACACACACACACACACACACACACACACACACACACACACACACACACACACACACACACACACACTCTCTCTCTCCCTCTTTCTCTCTCTGTCTGCCTTTCTCACGCACACAAACACACACATTGACTTGTATGTACCACAGGGACATTCTCTTAGTTACATTGACAAACTCAGGTGCACACACGCACACACACACACACACGCACGCACACGCACACACACACACACACACACACACACACACACACACACACACACACACACACACACACACACACACACACACACACACACTCACACACTATCGTATACTTGGACATGCTACACACTGACATGCGCATGGGAAAAAACATTAACCACATATTTTACACACAGATGCATGTAATTCCAGATGTATTCACACACACACACACACACACACACACACACACACACACACACACACACACACACACACACACACAGACATGCATATTCGTATGATGACACGTACATCAGGGAACACACACAAATCTCCCCACATACACACATAAACACATACACTAAAGTATGTACACACACACACACACACACACACACACAGATACTGTACATTTAGACATGCATTCTGACACGTACTGTACTCACATCACGTTGTACATGCAAATAACATGCATGTACACCTAAACACTCACACCCAGAGCCAGAGACACTGGTAACACACTAGTAAATATACTTAAAGTACCAAAAGTAGAAAGCATTATGCAGAATGTCCCATTTCAAGTTTTCAAATGTATAAAATGTATAAAAATCCTTTTGAAAATAGCAGATCTACAAGCTCGCGATGTGACATTTCTTTTTACTTAAGTACAGTACTTGAGTAAATGTTCTTAGTTACTTTACACCACTGCACCGGCGGGGGGGGGGGGGGGGGGGGTAGCCAGGTCATGCGGCAGACAGACAAACAGAAAGACAGACAGACAGACCCACCCTGTTGGAGTGGATTCAAGCCTGGCTCCCTGCACACAGCCTCAGCTCCAAGCCTAACACTGGCTGACAACCTGCTTCTCCACGCACATACTGTAGACATAGCTCTATGTTGTCAGCTATAGTATGGTTCCAGACTTCTGCCAAAGCTGCTATGACTGATCCAAGACCAGTGCAGGAAACATCAACTTTTTTTTGTCCCACCAGCTGCGCCGGGGCCTCGTGCACACTGCAGCAAAAATTTGCCAGCAGCCACTTCCACTGTTTTTACCAGCTAGCTGGATTTATTTTGTTGAGTAGAATTCAATGGAAGTCCCCGAAATTGATGGTAGGCTAGATGAACTTGCCCTTGGTTTCACACTGTGTTCGAGGCCGACTGCTGTTGTAGGCTCCAAGTCATAACTAACAGCGGATCGCTAGACTCCAAGCCAGGTTTTTGCTGCAACCTGGCTTGCGACTCCAAGCCAGGTTTTTACTGTCCTACGGTGCTGCCTATTGAGGGATGGGATGGTAACTACACAGCTGCCTCTTGAGGGATGGGATGGTATCTACAGAGCAAATCGTTTGATTGATTGATTGAATACTTTATTAGTCACAAAATGTAAACAACACGGAGGTACAGTAAAACATTGAGGCTAAAAGGATAACACAAAAAAAGTCCATTGTGGTCCTATGTATTCAATTCATCATCAACAGAGTATAGAATATTAACACTTTAATACATGTCATCAACAAATACAAATAGCTACAGTATATTTACAGAGGAGAAAAAGTCCTCTTAAAAGAGTCAACCGACTGTGGTGCTCTCAGGTGGGCAGGGAGGGCATTCCACAGTTCGGGGGGGGGGGGGGGGGGAAGGCCTGGTCGCCCATGGACCATTACATACAGTAGGTTGGTCTTTGGGGTTTTGAGGAGGTTAGTGTTTGAAGAGCGGAGGTTGCGAGTCGAGGGTTGTGGGGAGACTGATTCCTTGAGGTAGGAAGGAGCGTTGCTGTGGATGGACTGATGAGTGATGAGTTAACAGGGATATCTTGTAACGGTCCGGGAAGAGACGGGAAGCCAGTGCAGTGAACGGAGGATGGGTGTGATGTGTTTGTGTCTGCGTGCTCTCATCAGGATCTTAACAGTGCTGTTCTGGATATACTGGAGCTTTTGAAGGCTCTTGCTAGGGATCCCGATGAGAAGTGCGTTACAGTAGTCCACCCTGGAGGAGACGAAGGAATGTTTTTTTGGAATCAGCTAGCGTGAGTGTGGGGCGGAGTAGTTTTGAAATGTTTCTGAGGTAGAAGAAGGAAGTTTAGCACAGATGTCTGATGTGGGCCTCAAAGTTCAGGTGAGGGTCTCTTTTTGCCCCCAGGTTAGTGACAACCGGTGAGAGGGGAAGGTCATGTCCAGTGTGTGACCCTATAGCCTGGTAAACAATCCCGGTCACATGAATTCACACTTTTTGGTTTATGCAAAACACCCAACCCAGCGCTACAGTCTACAGAAGACACATGATAATGTGAATTCACGTGACCGGGATGGTTTACCAGGCTAGTGTGACCCCTCATTTCAATGGGAATTAATATGTAACTCCACTCCCTGCTCACAGTGCAGAAATACTATGACCAGGCCAAGGAGGTCACAGCACGCAGCTCTGCGTTTTTAGGTTTTACTCGTAAATATCACATCATAAATGACATTTTATTCCGTGACATTCCCAAGCACCGTGGGTCACTTGTATCCCAAGTGTAATTTTAGTCGCAACGAATGCCTGCAATCTTAATTCGGGGTGGCCGCCGGTGGGAAGCGAGACCCCTGACCTCGACAGCGTGAGTAGCATGTGCTACCCGCCGCACTACACAGAACCAATAAAAGCCCCATATGATCATTAACAAGCAGCAGGGAAATTCTGGCCGGTGCCCAACGAGCTGCTGGACATGCTCCAAATTGCATTAACTGGGAGGAAATAATGTAGTCATAAGCCGCTATAATTGCATTTTGATGGACTCGGTTTTAATATTTTGCTTGGCATCGATGTTGTTTTCATTGGGGGCGAAATCTTCGGCCACCCTTGCGGGCTCAAGACCACGGTGACACCGGCCACCTGTTGACGAACACTCCTGTGTGACTGTGGAGTTGGCACTGTTGTTAGTATACAGTGATCAAATATTACATCTAGGGCTGGACGATATGACTTCAAATCAATATCAAGATTATTTCAAACTTTTGCCTCGATTATGATTAATGAACGATTTGTTGTTTTTTAATAGTGAAAATAGCAGATATCTTGAGCTTGTAGAACGGCTATTTTCACTCTTTTTGTACACCACCATTATACAACAAAGTGTAATACAGGGTGAAGTGGTTAATCAGACTTAATGTCAATCTGACATTGGTTGCTGGGCCTCGCTGTGAATACTTCATTGCACGATGTGTTGCTCTATGAAAGAAAAAACGAACCACAATGTCACAGCTTGTTGATGGGCCATTTTCGGCGAGCAGCACAGTCGTACGATAGAGTATAAATTATGCATATGGACTAACTACAGCTTCCAGTTCTAAGTGATGATGTCATTGATCAGCAGAAGTCATTACCAAGTTAAACCAGAGCGAAAGCGCAAGTCTTCCCATGAATCTTGGTGGTAAATAGTCGGCAGACTGGAACATTATGGTCGATTACTGTGTAGTTTTACGTAACCAGATTAATGGGAGAAACCCATCTGTTTTGAAAGTGAGACTTGGCCAGGAAGGGTATATAGCAAGCGCACATAACGTTTTGGGAACAAGTAACAATACAGCATCCTGTTATGTAACTGTTAAATTAATATTCTGTATATTACATGGTGTACACGGCAGCGGTTTCCCCCTGCCATTAAAAAATCCTGGGCTGGGCCATCTATAGGAGCTGGCCGTCTGCCTAGAAAAACCCCTATAATATCGGATTCCGTGTGGAACATTGCGTGTCACACGGTAAATACTGGTTTACCTTCTACATCCAGCACAGAAACACTTCTTGGGGGGGAAATGCTGACATGCACAATATATAAGAGCACTGAGTCACTTTTTAGTCATCCAGGTCACTCAGCCGGTTAGAGCTGGTGCTGTATCACAAAGGCCGTGTTCTTTTCCACTGTACTGATCAAGAAGGCAGGGGGAGAAGAATCTACAGTTTCATGGTCTGTAAGTGACCGTGAAACTGGGTTCATTGTTGGTGCATGGATGGCAGGAGATTCAGACAAAGACTGCTCGACTGGCTAGTGTTTCATTAGGAACAGTGGCTAAAGTTTCTTATTAGTAATTTGTGCAAATCTTTGAAATATATAAATGTTTTAAAGCGAACATTTGATTGTGGGAGTCCCTGGAACAACATATTTTAAGATGGGGGATACATATCATTTTGGGGTCCTTGACAGTGGTGCTCCAAAGTTGGAGCACCACTGATATATACTGTTTTAACATTTTTCAGATATGCATTTGGCCTCGGACACCCATCTCAAAATGTTTTGTTCCAGGGACCCCTATGAAGCAAAGATTTGACTTACGATGTTCGCTTTAAAAAATATACATATTAAAAATGTGCTCAAATTTTCACAATTAAAAAAAAATTGCAGGTCTACAAGCTCATAGCGCGGCACTCTGTGCTACGCTAGCAGCTTGTATATCTGCTATTTTTGAATCGCCAAAGAAATCTTAAAATGACACAGATGCGTTCCCAGTCTTAATGGATTAAG
>NC_139949.1:35845998-35848498 GCF_963454915.1 Gymnoscopelus microlampas
TTGTTTCCCCGTCCCCCCCATCTCATTTAGCTAATGCAGCAGTTTAATCACTGATGGTATTTGTTCCAAGAAAAGTTTTGTGTCTTTTCCTGAGATGGGAATTTTACTGGCCACAGCAATTTTCTGCCTTTTTTTTCTGTTCAAGAAAGTGGAAATACCTTTCCTTAGACTGAGACAGGGTTTGAAAGCCAGCTAACGGGGAGGATACGGAGGTTGTAAAACTACACCCGCTGGAGTAGCGCTAAGAGTTCCTTCCCCCCGTGCTCGGTCGTAAAAGCCTCTTGAGCGTAGTTCAGCTGACTTTTCATAACGGTATAATTTTGTGCCGAGCCAGCCCACTCCAGTCATGATAGTATTAAGCTACTCTGCCGATTCCTCCCCTGCCCCCCGTTGCGTTCCCAAATACATTCCTCGGGTTTGCACTTACCCCTGGCTGGCCGGGCAGTAAAACGCGGCCAATTAAGCTTTACTCTTCGCAGTGTGAAATGCCTCTCCTGCTGCTGAGTGTGATTTGCGTCTGAATAACTTCCTTCCTGGCTTCCTGGAGGTGTGTGAGAAACAGAGGCCTCTAGCTGAGCCTTCACTCAGGAATTGGCTAACAAGCTAAACGGCTTAGGGCTTGTGTGGTGGTAACCTTGCCCTGAATACTGAACACTACACTAGGGGTGGTAACCTTGCCCTGTATACTGTACACTATACCAGTGGTTCTCAACCTGGGGGTCGCGACCCCCAGGGGGGTCGCCAAATAATTTGGGGGGGGTCGCCAGATTTTTTTGGGTGAATGTAAAAAAAAAAAAAAAAAAAAAAAAAAAAATTTTTTTTACAACATATTTTTTTATGTTATTAATTCATGTTTTATCAGTTAATTTACTCAATTTATCCACTTTTTGAAAAAAAACCCCGAAATAAAGTAACCAAAAACCGGGAAAAAACAAACCCAATCCGCCCAGAACCGCAAATTATTATTTTTTTTGCGTGCACGCGCGCGCGCGGGGGGTCGCGGGAAATAATATCATTATTTTGGGGGTCGCGGCCTGAAAAGGTTGAGAACCCCTGCACTATACTAGGGATGGTAACCTTTCCCTGAATACTGAACACTACACCAGGGGTGGTAACCTTTCCCTCAATACTGTACACCAGTGTTTCTCAAACTTTTTCAAGTCAAGGACCACCAAATGAATATGTATTTGGCCGCGGACCCACATCTGAAAGTGTTTTGTGCCGAGAAAATGTATGTTAAATAAATAAAAGATTATTCAAAACTAGACCTGTGCCCGTCGGGCACCGGCCTACTTGGGAACTATGCGAGTTGGGAACAATGAAAATAGGGAATGCATGACCCACCCTGTAATATGCAATACCCGTTATACCCGTTGTCATGGCACCCATTTCAACCGTCTGACGTCTGTCTGTCTGTGTCCCTTTTGTGCCCATATGGAGAACTCTGTATTGGGCGGATCGGCAGTTGTGGAAAGCGTCTGTGGAGAAAGTCTGAAGAGTGTAAACTGACGTTTGTGGACTGACTAACTAATCAAATGGCAGGTGTGGGGAATTGGGCAGGTGTGGGGAATTTGCCGAATCAAGCTAAGGCTGGGGTTGCCATGGCAATCTATTGGCTCATTTGGGCCACGGTTACCTGAACCAGAACCACCTTTTCTGGTGGTTCTGGACAACCGCCTATCCGACCGACCCGACGCCGGGCTTGAAGTCAGTCGGTCGAACGGTTTCGAGTTTTCTTGCCATTTTTGAATAGCCAATATATAAATGGATAAAGTGGTTGAAATTATTGTGATGTTATATTAACTACTTTTACTGGTGACCCCTGGGGGTCGCCGGACCTCACTTTGAGAACCACTGATGTACACTACAAGTAGGGGTGAGCAATATGGCCAAAAATCCTAAATGACAGAATATGTGTTATTAATAGTAAGACAATCTCATATCGTGGTAGCGGTATTTTTTCTAAACAGAAGTCGTACTACTTTCACTAACAAGTTCTTAGGGATATCACAGTATGAGATTTTAATGGATACAACCCTAGTCCGAAATATGGTTTTGCAATTATTATTAGGTAATTTATTATTAATATTGCAACACTAGGGCCTAAGGCAGATAATCATTTTGTTGTAAGAGTTTTATTGCATGTTTTTTCTTATAATAATATAATATTGAAAACATCAGATGTAGTTTTAGGCTAAAGGTTAATTAGCCTAATCAAAAGGAGTGTAGCAGATTTAAAGATTTTTGGAATATTTCATACATAGCTAACAAACCGAAATATTATGTAAGCAAATATACAGAATTCAGACATTCACTCGCCCCCTCCTCACTTTGTGTCAGATTCACCACTCAGACTATTGATTAAAAAAAAGTGTATCTCTGAAAGCGATATACATGTATGTATGTGTATTTCTCCTCATAGCAAACTCACTACCAATCTACCCTCATACTGCTGTATCAATCACTGCGTACTGAATACCGTGTCCCCGGTCTGTATTTG
>NC_139949.1:35850998-35855998 GCF_963454915.1 Gymnoscopelus microlampas
GTGTCTTTTATGCTGTCTGAGAGAGAGGCTAGCCATGTGAACTTTGACTGAACAAATGACATCGCCATGGAAACCATCAGCAGTGTGACTTAGTGTGATATTATGTTCTGTTCTGGTGGCAGGACTGGTGACCCGGGTGTTGAGCCATTATTTAAAGAAAGAAGGGTTGGGTTAGGGTTACGTTATTTAATTCTTATTTTTGCCTGATTTTACCGATTTAAAAAAAAATGTATTTATTTATTTTTTGCAAAATCGATTGGGTGGGCCAGCTCTCTATGTGGGTGACGGCCACGGCCCACCCAGGCCCACCCATGGCTGCGCCCCTGCTTAGATGTCAGCGTATGATTGGCACCAGCAAGGCAACAGTGATTTTGGTGTGTGTGTGTGTGTGTAGTTGCATTCATTTTAAAGTATGTGTTTCCATTTCTTCTAAAGTGTGTGTGTGTGTGTGTGTGTGTGTGTGTGTGTGTGTGTGTGTGTGTGTGTGTGTGTGTGTGTGTGTGTGTGTGTGTGTGTGTGTGTGTGTGTGTGTGTGTGTGTGTGTGTGTGTGTGTGTGTGTGTGTGTGTGTGTGTGTGTGTGTGTCCTGTAAATGTTGCACGCCAAGAAGGAAGACTCCATAAAGGCTCACTCTAGCACCCAGCTGCTACAACACTCTCTATTTCTCTCTCTCTCTCTCTCTCTTTATCTCTCTCTCTCTCCCTCCCTCTGTTTGACCCAATTTCTTCTTCATCCCTCCTTTCCTCTTTCCCCAGTGCGTTTTCTTTTTTCTTTCTTTTTGGCAGCCACTTGACAAGCTACATCTCTCTCTCTCCCTTTCTTTCTTTCTTTCTTCCTCTCTCTCTCTCTCCCTCTTGCCTGTCTATTGCTCGCTCTCCTCTCCCTCTGTATCTTCGTGATGTTTCCCCCCTTGTGTCCTCCCTGCATCCCTCTCTAATCCACTGCTTCTCCTCTTTCAGTTCTCCTATAATGATATAATATGTAAAAGTACTCACTTTTTCCCCCCAAATTGCAAAGAATTAAAAAATGGCAGATCTACAAGCTCCCAATTAAATTGGTTGTGATGCGACGTGTTGTGAGCTTGTAGATAAATTAAAAGTACCTACAAATTGTACTTAAGTAACTTACTTGAGTAAATGTAAATGTAAATGTAAGAAATGCATGCATTCTGCCATCGGCCATAAAAATCTATGACTAGAGGATGGGATATCAATTGCAAAGGCATGGATTTTCCTCCCGTGAAGTTGTCTGTCTGTCTGTCTGTCTGTCTGTCTGTCTGTCTGTCTGTCTGTCTGTCTAGCTATCTCTTGGTCTTTATTTATTTTCTGTCTTATTTGTCCCTCCGCATGTCTGGGTCAGCCTTCTGTGCCATACATTAAATAATGTTATACATCAGCAGTTCCGGGGCACTTTTTATCAAACAGCCACATGTAGCCTGGCTCAGATTAAAATGTACTGATGCATGTCATTTGTGTCAGCCTATGCACAGCAAAATCATTAAAAAAATACAATACCAGGGAGCTCCTTCAATGCAAAAAAATGAACAGTCAACACAAACACAAACAGTTGTAGTGGTACATGCAGATTGCTTGCTACATGTGTGGAATGTGCGTTCTTGCCCAGGCAGAACACTGGCCAGGGTCCAGGTGAACTACAGTATAGCTGGCCTAGTCTGACATTTCTTTGACATTTTCTTAAGAATGCAGGCCCAATAAAAAATGTTTTCCTTTTTTTTGCTACGCAAGCGGTCTGCAGTCATTTGTGTTCCTGTCTTTCTCAGTGACATTTCTGATTTATTGTGTATTTTGGCATTTAAAGAGGTTCCTGGTATTATATTTTTTTTTTATTTTATGTTGTTGGGGGTCTGCATTTCTGTCTATAATCACTCACATCACCTAGACATGAAATGCATTTTTATTAGGTTTATATTCTGAAGAGATGTCATTAACAGAAATGTTAGTCAAATCTTAAATAAAACAGGCAAGCTGTTGCTGGACTCTGGATACAGCTGGTCCTACTTAAATCTTCATATAATTGGTTTTCACTAATGTTCATTTTCTACTCGTCTGTGTCTCATAGAGGGCTGTGGACACTTCAGAAACCCGCTTACCAGTGACATCATCGTTAGGCAGATTTTATTTTCAAACACAATTTCAAATGTTTTATTTATATTTTTCTTAACGCAAAAACACTGGCTTCCATTATAACATGCTAACTTTCCAGGAATAGAAAGCCTGCAGTTTCTATTAGCATGATTCCCCATCGATGCACTGGTAGGCGGGTTTCTGAACTGTCCACAGCCCTCCTCTGAGACACCGAGTGAATAGACAAAAATTGTACTAAAATATTATAATAGGCATTAGTTAGGATTATATATAGATAGGTGTAAAATGGGTGAAGTCGTCCTTTAATAATAATCATTTAAACCCTATACTTTGGTCCCCGACAATTAGCGAAAATAGCCGGATCTGGTATTTTAGATATTTTGAATAAAAAATCTCTCTTTTTTAATGACTGGCGACAATTACCAAATAGCATCCCCAAAATAGGGATGCCAGTTAAAAAGTGATTATGATATTATCTTCTGTTCTGGTGGCAGGACTGGTGACCCGGGTGTTGAGCCATTATTTAAAGAAAGAAGAACTTTCCTGCTCAACTTCTGCGCAATTACCTAGACAGACACATTTATGCTCATTCTAAAATGCAGATAGAGAGAGAGAGAGAGAAGAGAGAGAGAGAGAGAGAGAGAGAGAGAGAGAGAGAGAGAGAGAGAGAGAGAGAGAGAGAGAGAGAGAGAGAGCGTGCGGCTGAAGCACTAATGTTTGTTAAATATGGATTTATGAGGACAACAGGGCAGGAAAAGGGGGCTAGGCTAATTAAATATTTTACTGACACCATTGGGAAAACAAATTGCAAAATAGAACCAAATGAGCGCATTCCAGAGCCTGCTTGTATTGTCTAAAAGCTTGGCAAATTTCTGTCCATATTTTAACCTAAGAACTCCCCCAGTAAATATTGAAATGCCTGCACATTTTGGGGGATGTGGGATAATGGAGACTCTTAAGGCCTGATTATACTTGCCATGGTTCTGAATATACGACAATTTGGTGTCTGCAGACGCGCGTGCGTTCAAGACCAACACGGGCTGCACTCAATACATCATTAATGACCTTCTGAAGAACTTGTGCCATGGCAAGAGGCCATTGTGAGAAGAGTTCTACTGTCCAAGTTAACTTTCATTTCAGTGCATTTCTGTTATTCTCTTAAGACCTCCGATGCTACGAAAATCCTTGAGCAAAGCTTCGAGAAGCCTTTTATTCAGGTTTGTTATTCTGCTTAGCTTATACCATTTACCAAGCCAACCTTCCAACACTTTCAAGTTTAAGTGCTTAACTGTATGTGTTGCCGGGGTCATTGGGCTGACGCATTGAGTCAATCAGCGTGTTCAGGTCCACTACCCGGCATTAGCCTGGTTATTGCATGGGTGAAATAGGCTCTCTCCCTCCCTCCCACTCTCACTCTCCCTCTCAGTCTTCCTCCCCTCTCTTTACCAGGCCCGATGCCTGTTGGGAACACATGCCCGTTGTACCCGTTGTCAGAGTACTTAGTGCAGTACCCCTTATCATTGTACTTGGAGTCCAGTTTATGATGTCAGTACTATGATGTCATATTGATGACATCAGGGATCTCTGTATATGGGCATAAAAGCGACACAGACCGACAGACAGACACGGAGATCTGCATACTGTATATGGGCAACATTGTCGGTTCTGGACAACCGGCGATCTCCATATATGGAGATCCATTGCTTCTCGTCGTTTCTGGACAACCACCAATCCGACCGATTCCACTCGGCACATCACTCCGTCGGGTCCTACGGCGGTCCTACGCGTCAAGCTTGAAGTCATTCGGTTGGATGGTTCTCGAGATATGCAGGAGAAAGTCACACTTTCCACCTGGCACTGGTGGAGCTGGATGCCTGTTTCAACAGCGCTAAGACTATTGCAAGACCTTAATTTCCCCTTGGGGATGAATGAAGTATACCTTCTGTACCTACCTACCTACCTACTCTCACAGAGATTCCATGAAACTTTACATAGTGATAATACAGCAGATAGTGACAGATTTCCTACTGTAACTCAAGCTCCCCTCAAACAGAGCATCCATTTTTTGGGGGGCTCTAGATGCTATCGGACCCTCGCTGCTGCGCGGACGCGGCAAGTATAATTAGGCCTTTATTCTGCTACACATGCTACACGCATCACGTGGGGACGTCCTGTGACTGGTTTCGTGCCACAAGCCATAGTTTAGAAGTCACTAGACACTAGGCATTCATCAACACCCCCCATTGTTCTTCTGTTGTTCGGCACATTGCCAGTATTAGCATGAGTGCCTGAGTTCCAGTCAGCCAGTCGTGACCTTTTGGGAAGCATGAATCAAAGATGAGACATGTTCAGCACGCCGCTGTAGCTTCTATCCTGCAGAGATGGATTTAGTGGAGGATTTCTCCTTTGTTTAATGCAGTGGTGGCAGAAGTACTCAGATTAGGAAAAGTGCAAAAGTATTGGCCTCAAAATGTAGTTAAAGTACCAAAAGCACAAGTACTTGTTATGCCGGAATGTCCCGTTTCACAGAAATAGTAGATCTACAAGCTCACAATGTGTTGTGATTCGACGCGCCGTGAGCTTGTAGATCTGCTTTTTTTGATTAAATGAAGTACAAATAAGGTTAATGTATGTTTTGTAAAAAATAAAATAATTGTAGTGGAAGTACAATATCTATTTACCTCTTAAGATGTAGTGGAGCAGAAGTATAAAGTATTGAAAATGGAAATACTGAAGTGACAATAGTACCTCAAACCTGTACTTAAATACAGTACTTGAGTAAATGTACTTAGTTACTTTCCACCACCACTGGTTTAATGTGATTCAAAAACATTGGCTTTTGTGCTCCCGGTGCCTGAGATTCCTTTTCATCTCAACTCACTTCTCATCCCGCCTG
>NC_139949.1:35858498-35903498 GCF_963454915.1 Gymnoscopelus microlampas
CTCACAAACGCACACACACGAACGAACGCACACGCACGGACGCGCGCACACACACACACACACACACACACACACACACACACACACACACACACACACAGGTCACAGTGGCTTGAGCCTATAGCGGTCAGCGAAGCATCTGCTGTCATCAACCACTAATTACATCAACAGGTGCCTTGCAGGAGGGCATTGTGACCTGTGTGTGTGTGTGTGTGTGTGTGTGTGTGTGTGTGTGTGTGTGTGTGTGTGTGTGTGTGTGTGTGTGTGTGTGTGTGTGTGTGTGTGTGGGGTATGTGAACAGTTGTCTGTGCAGTCTACAGTTATATAGTTGTAATGTTCGCTGTCATCAGCCTGCCAGGGTGAGGGGGAGAGAGGAACATTATTAAGCCAGGGGTCTTCAACAGGGGGTCCGGGACCCCTAGGGGTTACTCAGAGTTTTTTTACATCAACCGCTTGAACCCGAGTCTCCCTATTCTGAGGGGAACATTATCCAAAAATAGCAGATCTATAAGCTCACAACACCTCGCAGGAAGAGGTAAGAGGGAAAACAAGAATGACAAGTCATAATAAAGCCGCATGCGGCAGGCTTTTTTGGCTCCAATCTTGTCAACAACACAACATTACCATTTTGTGTAAACAATTCACAGCAGTGAAATAA
This sequence comes from Gymnoscopelus microlampas, assembly GCF_963454915.1. NCBI lineage: Eukaryota > Metazoa > Chordata > Actinopteri > Myctophiformes > Myctophidae > Gymnoscopelus > Gymnoscopelus microlampas. The sequence continues at coordinate 35,859,157 of NC_139949.1, forward strand.
GTAGGTCTTTCACTTATGGCTCCAGAAGCATATTTACTGATATCCAGTATTTAGCTTATGTAGATTATCATTCAACTAAAATGTAACACTTTTTTGTCTCACAAGCCAAAGTCCTCTCCTACTGTACATTGTATTACTACTACTCCTTGGAAGTGAAAAACTCAGAATACATAACGCAGTGGTGGAAAGTAACCAAGTACATTTACTTAAGTACTGTACTTAAGTACAATTTTGAGGTATTTGTACTTCACTTGAGTATTTCTAATTTCCAATACTTTAACTCCAACTCCACTACATCTCAGAGGCAAATATTGTACTTTTACTCCACTACAATTATTTGAGAACTTTAGTGACTAGTTACTTTGCAGATATAAATTATAATATTATAAAACCTACATTAACCACTTTAGCCCTATTTTATACATAGGTAATTTGAAAATAGCCGATCTACAAGCTCACAACTCGCCGCGATGCGACGCGTTGTGAGCTTGTAGATCTGCTATTTTCAAACACAAGTACTTTTGGTACTTTACATTTGATTGATTGATTGATTGATGTACTTTATTTAGTAAGACATGAGAACAGTACATGACAGTACATAACAGTACATGGAAGTACAAATTTTGATTCCAATACTTTTGTAGGCCTACTTTTATTCAAGTCAATTTTGAATTTGGGATTTTTACTTGTAACAGAGTACTTCTACATTGCAGTGTTGATACTTTTATTAAGTACAACATTTGAGTACTTTTTCCACCACTGTACATAAGTGACAAAGATACAGTTCATAGTCGCTTCTTTTGTTTTGGGCTTGTTTTCATAGACAGGGTTGCTTATGTAGCGGACATGGCGTAATAACTATGGGAAATATTAACGATAATTATGAAAATATTAAAAATATTTTCTGAAAAATCAAAATATTGATTTTCACCAAAAATTAAGGAATTGCGCAAATTAAGGGATTAATTCGCACCTCAACACAACCATGAAAAGGGCTACGCAAGAATCTTGGACACAGTAATGATGCATGGGTTCTGGTTAGAAAATGATTGGAAATATACTGCGTTGAAATCAATTGGAAAGGACTTCCGTTTATACCAAAATAAAGTGTTTATTAAGATAAATCCTATGTAGATATTAAAACAACCAATGAAATGGGGAAAAGAACAATAGATCAATAACTCAAAAGATGATGAAACTGGTTAAAATCTCAACAAAATACAAAATCACAGATCTACAGTTCAATCAGGTCAAATCAGGAAATGGCCACATTTTGATCTACTAAAGGAGAAAGAGGGATTAAAGTCATAAAAGAAAAGAGAAAGATCAATGACTAAAAATAGCTAATCTACCCTTACACTACACTCAGGTTGCCACACCATGTGAATGCATTATGCTCGCCTGGTCCATTGGGATAGGAGAGGAGATGATTCCATTGTCTCTGGGGGAGAGACCATGAGGCGTTGGCTAGCAGGTTTGGCTAGCATCCGGCTACCTCACTGCGTCACGCAGTTCTTCTCAGTCTCCACTCAACTTGGATTGAGGAGACAGTATGTGTGGCTTTTGGCCCACGTGTAGAGAGGGAACAGTTGGTCGTGGGCATCTGGTAGCGGTTCAGCAGTCCTCAGTCTCCATTCAAACTCGGATTTGAAGAGACAGGATGTGTGGCCGAGGGCCCACGTGTAGAGTAGAGGGAGCAGGGCGGTTGTTCCGGGTCAGCAGGGCATCTGGCTTTTGCTGGCTGGAGAGCTGGACGTAGGCTGTTGGCTCTTCTCGTTGGGGGGAAGGAGGACTCCGATCCACCCTTGTAGGAGAGAGAGAGGCACGGGGGAATGTTCACCCCGGAGAGATCGTCGTGGGGGGGGGGACGTGGCTATCGTCTGCCCCTGGGTCCTTTGAGAGCGTTGAACTGGGAGCCACCCAGCATGTAGAGCAGGAAGAGGGGACTTGGTCAACCCTTGGATCGTCGAGAAGCGGTGGAAGAGAGAGCAGCGGGGGACGGTGTCGGCTCGTCACCCCGGATTATGAAGAGAGTGGGAGAGGGGACTCCGTCGACCCTCAGGACATCAAGATTGCAGTGGAAGAGAGAGTGAGAACTGGCTGAGCAGTTCTTCTTATAGGCAAAAGGAGGGGTCTCCTTCTTGGCCCATTGGGGGGGGTGTTGGAGGCAGCTGGGTGGCAACCTCCTTCCTTACAATATGAAAACTAAAACTTCTCTGCTAACTATCTTAGGAACTTCATATTAACACATTTGACTGGATATTGGGAATCACAATGAAATTAGAATTCTCTAGATATTAAACATGACGGCATTATGTCAAATAGAAAGCAGGTAAGCATCAAAGTGTAATTAGCATGGAAGCATTTACATTTTACATCACCAAAGTTCATATTAGTCTTGTGGTCATAATACAGGACAATAAATATATATTTTGAAGTCACAGAACATAATACATAAGCCAATTTATTCAAAGTTCTTGTTGCTCATTGTCTTGTGCTCAGTGAGTCTGTGTGTGTGATACTGTGTGTGCTTGGCAAGACATTCGTTGCATGTCGTAAAAATTCCATCCTTATCTCTTAACAGATGCCGGACAGAGAGAGAGGTAGAGAGGAAACCAAAGAGTATCTGTGTGTCTTCTGGCAAAGACATTCCATGGGGCAATAAATGTTTGTCCTTATCTCAAAGCATGCAGTCTCTATTAGTGGGCTTGTTGGAGTTTGTGTTTCCTCTGAAAGGAGGGGGGGGTCTTTTATGATGAACCCCCGGGTCCCTTTGGTTATGAACTAAAAACAATATTAATTTGCTTTCTATGTTCACACCTGGCGGCCTCGGCATTATCATTACAGACCTCCCCTTGTTATCAATCTCAGACGAAACGAAACGTTGACGTCACGACCTTTGATAACACAAAAGAAAATGTGAGAGGACAACAGGAGCAGAACGTATAGCATATGCATTCACATGTCAATGGCAACTCTTTCATTAAACTGATCTAGTGACACTGGATCTGATTGCTTGAAAGAAATTTACCTTTTAGGCATTGGCCGTCACTACTGTCTGTTTCCTATTTTCTGAGAGGGCTTTCGGATAATCACAAACACACCTAAGAAAACATTATAAATCAGAGAACAAAAAGAAAAGAAAACTCCTAATACGTATATATTGGGGTATAATTTTGAGGAGTAATGTGGTAGCACTTTTTGTGACTTTTAGATGTGAGAGCTCGTAGTTGCATGAGCACTCTTACTAATCTCTGCTTTTGTGTACCAGAATTCAATTTGAGCAGTGAGCTCAATTTGCTGACATGAAAGGTGTCGCTTCATAATACAAAATATTCCATCCGTTTTTCTTTTCTACCACGGCTTGCTGGAATATATATATACACGGGGTGACCTTTTTGGCTTGGTTACACAAGAGCAGATCGGAAGTCCAACATGAATGCTAATTCTCTCAAAGTGTTTGGTTGGTTGTCCACTAGGGTAAATCCTGATTTACTTGGATGATAAGGAAATGGAGTAGTCCTAGCCTGGATAATAAGTACTTACTTCCTGTTTAAGACAACCAATTATAACACATTCTTTGTAAGAAGTACAGGTTAAAGTTTGCATGGTTTTTAACTAAGGTTAAGAAGTTGCTGCAGATTTGAGAACCTATGTAACAAGGGTCTTGCTCCTCCCCTTGGTCACATCCTGTGTGCAGAGACAACACTTTCTATATAGCTGAATTGACTGAGCAACACTACAAGTCTTAGTTAGTCCAGTTCCTGTTAACTGGGTTCTTGTAGCAACCATCATACATCACTATCAGTGTAATACACTTTTGGTAGGGCAAAGAGAGGAAATCTCACTAAACGTGGGTGGAGTTACAGTGTACCTTGTTAATAGCATGCTTTTAATCCACCTAGGGTTAGTAAACTATTCAAGCACACAAACCAGACAGTGTTCATTATCATAGATTGACTGAGGAGGTTAGTTAGGTGAGACACAAAATGAACTTGTTAAGCGTCTTGGATAGAGGCCCATGTTATTTTGAGTAACCTGATCTACCCTTTATGAACACATTTGACTGTTGACTCTTTACTATTTTACTAGTTTGATGGGGTGCATTATACATTAGTTTGTACGCCAATGCAGTTTTGCTGCATGTCTATAAACATTGCACCCTGTTAACGCAAATGTTTCCTTTTAAACACAGGGCAGGTCACCTTTGGGTTTGCACAAGGAGACACAAATGCACAAAAAGTTTAAAATTTGACAAAAAGCTTGAGACACCTCTGCGCAAAAGTAAAAATTTTGACAAAAAGTTTTAAATTTTGAAAACCACAGATATATATAATCAACACATGCCTTCAGCTATTTCTGCCGGAGTAGCACTAATAGTGATGTGGCGATGGTTTAATTTAGACACTGGTGTCTCAAGTTATGGTTTCAGCAACCTTTGTCAGGTTTGTCTTAACCAATGGCCTAGCTGGGCACGGGCACTAAGTAGCTGTGACTTATATAGCACATTGTCACTTGTTTAGGGAGAGATCAGAGTTTTTGTTTCAGTGTGTTAACTGCAACCATACTACAGTAAAGAACTACAAACATGGCGACCTCTAATTAGTTACCTAAAGTCAATATGTCTATTTGGGCCCCATGCTGTCATGGCTGTTGAGCCTTGGTCCATTGTCAAATAGGTTTAGTTAGAAAAGAATTTACACATGGTCTTGGGGTCACCCTGGGGGTCTCTCAAGATATCATTAGATAGGCAGAAATTATCACCTTGTGACAGCATTCAGCACTGCTGTCCCTGAATTGTGTCTAACAGACTTGATCAACAGTTGGCAATCTCAGGGTGATATCATTGTTTATGACTGACCCCCTTGATGAGGAGTTGATGAGTCACGGAGGCCTGGCGTAGTGATTGATCAGCGCCGCATTATAATGTCACACCTGAAATTGCCAAGTTTTGTACCACCTAAGGGTTGGGGTCTGTGCAGTGGCTTAGCATAGCGAGCCACTAGGTAGACATGGGCGGGAAACAGAGTACCAGTGGTCAGGGTGTCTGCGTAGACGTGGTGGGTCCCCTGAGGGCCCACATTGTAAGTTACTAATAGCAAATGGCACGGGATTCAGACGCCACGTGCAAAATGTCAAATGTGCTTAATCTATTCTGAGCTTCAACCATTCATTAAGCTTTTGACCCATAAGGAGAAGAGCTTTATTGACAGGAGCTACAAAGAGGGAGACAAAAAAAAATAAAAATAATAATAATAATAATAATAATAAAAATAGCACTAATGCGTGGGTTCAATCTTAATTGGACATAGTAACGCTTTGATTAAACCTGTTAGCCTTAGCATAGGTCGTCAGTATCATCGTACAGCGCCTAATCTGAATAATATTGATACTGAACAGTTGCATTAACAGATGCATGTGGGAAGGTATGAATTGGATTCCATAAATTGTTCAACTTGACTAACAATAGAGGATTCATTCTGGCTCAAGCCAAGATACCATAGTTGACTATAATGTTGTAATCAAATTATGTAAAGTCTAACAAATCGAATGCAAGTATATTAATCCTGGACGGATCATTCTTTGACAATTTGTTTAGGACTGACATAATTGTATTCTCAAATTGGAAGCCCAACCATAAATATTTGGTAAAGTATGATATATAGTATATAATAAGGATGTTGTTTATTTAGGGTTACAACAAATAAACAGGAGAATATACTTCCATCCTGCTTAAAATTGATTTTTGTACACATAAATTTGTATTAACTTTGGTCAATGATAAATTTGGTTGGCATTCAAAATGTCTCAAATTCAATTTATAGTCAGAGTCCATGGCATTACCTGATTGAATGTTTTCATTCAATGGATTATAATAATAATGATAGGTAATGTTCAAAACTGTTCCCACTTCATCACAGTCCAGTATCAACATTATAGTAGCAGCAGAGGTACCATTTAAAACTAGATTGTCTGTTAGATTCGGTTTCAATCCCTCCGTTCGGGAGACACTCCAATTAAACACACTGTGGCCTTCGCCCTGTCAGTCAGGAACAGGTAGAAGCATGTGTTTTAACTAACACCCTGGTCAGCTTAGCAGCATTGACAAAGCACTGCAGCCAGGGGCAAACAATACAGACAAAATGTACATCTTACAGCTGCGTTTTGGGACAGATAGCCAGAAAGTGGCTGGGAAAGCAATGCCACCTTCACGCTGTGAGGGAAGGTGGGGAACACTGTTTTGGCGTCAATGGTGCGTGTTACGACCTTGGGTGTATAGGGATTACAACTAATTTCAAACAATTATGAAACCACAGAATAAGCGTGTATCAGTCTGCAAAATTTTCTTGGAGAGCAGGCAATTAAAAACAAAAACCCTTCCATTAGCCGAGAGCCTTTTACAACAGTCCAAACTTATTGTGTCGTTCTAAAAAGGTTTTAAATTTTGAAAACAACAGTTTGTGAAGTGGCGTCATCTGAAACATACATTGGAAGTAGTCACAGTGTTTTGTTTTCATCAAGGTGAGCTAAACACGATTAGGCCTCCTCCAATTGTCACGGACTGGGCTTGAATTTTGTGTGGCCGCGTGTTCGCGTGCCTTTCTTTGCCGTCGTGATTCTTTGGGGATCTCAGCTGGGAGCTGTTTTACACACTCAGGGTTCTCATGTTTTGTGCCAGAGTTATCCCGTGAGGGCGGGCGACCGCGGTCGTTTGAGGAGGACCGAGCACATCTCCAGGAGGGAGTTTGGTGGTCGTCCCCCCTGTATAGACCGTAGTCGTCCTGTCTCCTGGGCTGCCATCGATCGATTTGGGTGTCAACAATTTTACAAGATGCACTGTGAGGTTCATTGTATTCTCTATCAAAAGCTTCCCGTGCTAGTTTGCGTAACTCAGCGGCAGGCTTTTTAGAATTGGTTCCAATAGGGATGTGCTTTTTAATGGAAGGGTGTAAATTATTCAAGAACAAATTCTTGAAATGTTCATCTTCCTCCATATTCGGAACATTTTTGTTACCAAAAAATGCAATCCTCAGACGGTTATAAAATCGATTAACTGCTTCACCTTCGTGTTGACAGACGGACACGGCGGACAACAAACCTCCTAAGGCTCGGTGATCAGCAAATTCATCAATTATAGCTTGACACAGAACGGACCAATTTGCTCGGACCTCGTCTGTCTGTCGCCTGATAAAACCAGTTACCTCGCGGTTTGCGGTTCGATAAATCAATTTAACCTTAGTATCTGTGTCTCTTACACCACATTCTGTTAAGTGATATTCTATCTCCTCCAAGTAAATGTGGGTGTCTATAGATTCACCAGGCTTTGGGTCGAAAGGTCGGATGAATTTCGCAACTTTGGCTAAGTCGATATTACTCAGCGGATGCGCCGGCTGGCACCCCCCCGTGGTTTGAGGTAGGGGTACTGGTGCATTCAATGCGGCATAACCCCAGGCATGTGGCTCGAGGGCAGGTTGCCCGGCCGCCGGAGGTATGTTCTGAACAGATTGAAAAGACGGTAACATGGCGGGCAAGCCAACTGAGGCATGTCCTTGGACATAGTGTTCAGCGAGTGTGGGAGGTCTATCTACCAGAGGTTGCTGCTGTGTGACAGGGTAACGATCATGGTGAGGCTGACCAGAGAGTGCCTGTGATTGGCCTTGGAGGTCATGGAACCTTTTAACAAAGTCATTCTCACTGATCCAGTTACCTTTCTCTAGGAGTTCAGTTCTATCCCGCAATTGAGTGACACTGTCTTGTGCTATTTGTAACTTGACACTGTTTTGCGTGAAGTTTTCTGCAATGAGCAATTTTAGTTGAATGACAGTGTCTTGCAGTTGACCAATTTGCTGCTTGGCTAAGGTTATCTCACCATTTTGTTGCGTTTTCGCTTGCTCCAGTCCTATGTTAAGGTTCTGTAGCATGGTGATGTGACCTGTTGCCGCATTCAGTATAGCTGTCTGCTGTTGAGAGGCCTTTACGGCTGCATCTAACATGGCAGATTGCTGTTTTATTTGGTGTTGTGCCACTTCTAACTGAGTATTTTGCTGGCCTAAATCGACTCTCAGCGTTTTGTAAGTTGGTAGAGCACACCCAGTCTGTTCTATGTTGGTTTGACCTTTAGCTGTTTTAAAAGGTGCAACCAGGTGACATGCTACAGTTTGACTCATATCTCTATCAAAGTCAAATTGAACAGTGTCTTGCAGTTTAGGGTCAAAGCTGTCTGTTAAAAACTCCATGGCGTGTTTTATTGTGTATACAACTGAGTGTAACACGTGACGGAGCCCTTTTAAAGGATCTACGTATATTAAAACTAACCCCAATATCACTGTTAACAATGTTATTAACTGACCGACTATATCGGAGTAGCTGAGGGGAGTGGAGGGCTCAGACATCTTGTTGCGTTACTCGCTCTTTCTATGACTAAATCAGTTAGACTCGACAGGGAAGTCTCACTTATGGGAAGTAAAAGACAAGGATAGGATCACTCATGCTGTTACAACATATACTGCAGGTTAGTCTTAGAATAGAGTTAGAACGAGAAACTATACCCAAACTCAAAGTGTATTAATCTTTAAATAACCTCGGCCATTTACTATAAAAGTGTTTACACTGCTAAAGTAATGGACTATTAGTTACTACAAGACCGTCACTAGAATGAACAAAACCCAAGTGGCTCACTGGCCTGTTGTCTCTGCCTGTGGTTTTATGACATGCAGGACAAGGACCAGGCTTCCTCGCCCCCCCTCCCTCTGTGCCCGTTTAAGGGGTGTTCAAAAGGGGTGGGTGCGAGTTATGTGTGTGTGTGTGTGTGTGTGTGTGTTGGAGGCTAGAGACAAATGGAGGCCGTTTATGGCACTAAAAATGTCTTCTTCTAGTTGTCCCACACACACCACAGAACTTTCTCTACACCCTAGGTGGAGAGGTGCTTTAAACTATTAATTTAGTTTAGCTTACTGCTATGTGTCACTAAATTACAACTGGAGCACAAGTCTGCTTGTATCCGGTTACAAAAATAAATGTGCCACAGTTTCACTTTTACCTACCAACTTGTTGCAGTTTAATTATTGGTAGTTATTGGTTACACTAAGGATTAGTGATGACTTTATTTTTTTGTTTTTACTCTACAGGAAGTGAAGAATGCTGTATTTCAAACTTCCTCGACATGGAGAGGGTCATCCAGTAATTACAATATCAAACTAAATTCAATGCAGATATATTAATCAATGTATCAAATGTAGGATATTTTACTATTACTATTCTAGTAACGGATTTGTTCACGCCACTAGTGTATACACACGGAGGGAGACTCCATGGACTTAAATTTATCACTTGTCAGATCGCTATTCCAACAGGCTTGATGACTCAGCGTAGCTAGAGTCAAAAATATAGTATTATACTATATGATATGACAATACATTATATTATCATGAAGTGAGGTGTCACACTGTTGCTATCACTAGGCTCTCATCACTAGTAGCAAAAAGTGGGTAAAACTTTGACAACGAACCCTAACTCACAAGCTTTGTGTATTCTACGAGTTGGCCACCAGATGACGCCAGCATGAGTTCTCTAAATATCTGTGGGGGGTTGGAGAGAAGGGACACGGTTAAAGTGCCTTTGTTCTCTTACCACCACAGGAGATTAGATGTTTGGGAGGGAGACCTATTTTAAACAAGATTTTCTCTGGCAATTTTTCCAAGATTTCTAATATTTCCAATTATTCTCTAACCAGACATCAGGGACTGTGCCTCACAACGGGGCACCACTTTATGTAGCGGACATGGCGTAATAACTATGGGAAATATTAACGATAATTATGAAAATATTAAAAATATTTTCTGAAAAATCAAAATATTGATTTTCACCAAAAATTAAGGAATTGCGCAAATTAAGGGATTAATTCGCACCTCAACACAACCATGAAAAGGGCTACGCAAGAATCTTGGACACAGTAATGATGCATGGGTTCTGGTTAGAAAATGATTGGAAATATACTGCGTTGAAATCAATTGGAAAGGACTTCCGTTTATACCAAAATAAAGTGTTTATTAAGATAAATCCTATGTAGATATTAAAACAACCAATGAAATGGGGAAAAGAACAATAGATCAATAACTCAAAAGATGATGAAACTGGTTAAAATCTCAACAAAATACAAAATCACAGATCTACAGTTCAATCAGGTCAAATCAGGAAATGGCCACATTTTGATCTACTAAAGGAGAAAGAGGGATTAAAGTCATAAAAGAAAAGAGAAAGATCAATGACTAAAAATAGCTAATCTACCCTTACACTACACTCAGGTTGCCACACCATGTGAATGCATTATGCTCGCCTGGTCCATTGGGATAGGAGAGGAGATGATTCCATTGTCTCTGGGGGAGAGACCATGAGGCGTTGGCTAGCAGGTTTGGCTAGCATCCGGCTACCTCACTGCGTCACGCAGTTCTTCTCAGTCTCCACTCAACTTGGATTGAGGAGACAGTATGTGTGGCTTTTGGCCCACGTGTAGAGAGGGAACAGTTGGTCGTGGGCATCTGGTAGCGGTTCAGCAGTCCTCAGTCTCCATTCAAACTCGGATTTGAAGAGACAGGATGTGTGGCCGAGGGCCCACGTGTAGAGTAGAGGGAGCAGGGCGGTTGTTCCGGGTCAGCAGGGCATCTGGCTTTTGCTGGCTGGAGAGCTGGACGTAGGCTGTTGGCTCTTCTCGTTGGGGGGAAGGAGGACTCCGATCCACCCTTGTAGGAGAGAGAGAGGCACGGGGGAATGTTCACCCCGGAGAGATCGTCGTGGGGGGGGGGACGTGGCTATCGTCTGCCCCTGGGTCCTTTGAGAGCGTTGAACTGGGAGCCACCCAGCATGTAGAGCAGGAAGAGGGGACTTGGTCAACCCTTGGATCGTCGAGAAGCGGTGGAAGAGAGAGCAGCGGGGGACGGTGTCGGCTCGTCACCCCGGATTATGAAGAGAGTGGGAGAGGGGACTCCGTCGACCCTCAGGACATCAAGATTGCAGTGGAAGAGAGAGTGAGAACTGGCTGAGCAGTTCTTCTTATAGGCAAAAGGAGGGGTCTCCTTCTTGGCCCATTGGGGGGGGTGTTGGAGGCAGCTGGGTGGCAACCTCCTTCCTTACAATATGAAAACTAAAACTTCTCTGCTAACTATCTTAGGAACTTCATATTAACACATTTGACTGGATATTGGGAATCACAATGAAATTAGAATTCTCTAGATATTAAACATGACGGCATTATGTCAAATAGAAAGCAGGTAAGCATCAAAGTGTAATTAGCATGGAAGCATTTACATTTTACATCACCAAAGTTCATATTAGTCTTGTGGTCATAATACAGGACAATAAATATATATTTTGAAGTCACAGAACATAATACATAAGCCAATTTATTCAAAGTTCTTGTTGCTCATTGTCTTGTGCTCAGTGAGTCTGTGTGTGTGATACTGTGTGTGCTTGGCAAGACATTCGTTGCATGTCGTAAAAATTCCATCCTTATCTCTTAACAGATGCCGGACAGAGAGAGAGGTAGAGAGGAAACCAAAGAGTATCTGTGTGTCTTCTGGCAAAGACATTCCATGGGGCAATAAATGTTTGTCCTTATCTCAAAGCATGCAGTCTCTATTAGTGGGCTTGTTGGAGTTTGTGTTTCCTCTGAAAGGAGGGGGGGGTCTTTTATGATGAACCCCCGGGTCCCTTTGGTTATGAACTAAAAACAATATTAATTTGCTTTCTATGTTCACACCTGGCGGCCTCGGCATTATCATTACACTTATTTCTCTCACAAAACCTGGCAACACTGACCAGGAAGTCCTGTGCATCGTATTGTTTACATCAGATCACAGCATCCAACAGAAATAGTTTAATAATGATGGGAAAAATATAAGTTACACTTACAGAAACAAACATAGATAGGAGCAACACTACTACTACACTACTTGTGTTGCACCGAAAATAATGTTTTACCGCTACGCGCGACACGGCCGTTCGACAAACTTTAAATACTCGCAGCCGACGGAGGGACCTAACTCTATGAGAGGGACAGAGAGAGAGAGAGGGGGGGGGGGGGCGCGCTGCCCTCTCGCTCCCTGTAGAGAGAGGCAGCCACTCTGGAGAGGAGGAGACAAGTCCCGCGGGTGCTCTGGGATTAATATTAATATTTAAATTATTTATTATGATAAAATTAAAAATTAAAAAATCGCGGCCTTTGCGATTAGCTAATCGCGTGGTTTCAAATCGCGATTTTGGTTTGAAAACGATTAATCGTTCAGCCTTAGACAACACCAACAAAGATTAGTAGTAGTAGACCTGTATGTATGATGATCAGTTATTATTCCAGACAGTGGTCTATCCAAGACGTTTTAACACGTTTAAGAGCAGGTCTCAACCAGCTCCTCATGCGACTCTCTCTCTCTCTGTGAGTAGCGTAGACTAACAGCGAGGGGCTGTGCTGCTGCTGCTGCCACACAACGCTGTTTAACCGAGTTATACTTCTCCAGTACAACGGTGTCTAACCGAGTTATACTTCTCCACCAACGGTGTCTAACCGAGAGAGTCCATGCAGATCACAGCTGGCTGACAAATATTATATATTATCGAAGCTATTACCTAGTGCGTCCCATGGACGCAACGACGGTGTCATGAATGCATCCTTTCGCAATATGGTGCGTCAGCGACGCAGGACGCAGGCCTACGAGCATCTCTGAGTGGACATTACCGCGTTTGGCTAAAAACAGTTAGTAACATCATACAAGCATACAAGCTAACTATTAGCCAAATTCGGCTAGCGCTCAGACGAATCCACTGAGAGAGGCGTGTCTAGTCCCATAGCTTGGGAGGACGAGGGCGCCCATTGGCTTAAACGACAGCCAATCACGCAAAAAAAGTGTTGCAAACATGTCGGACATGTGTCGGGTTAGAGTCAGACTGAATATAGAGCCGCTATGCTTTCAGCATGCGGCTAAAAAGAGCAGACCAAATACAGAGTGAAAGGTCAAGTTTACAAATTATTGACAGTTGCTTAAGTCGTTAAATGTCTGAAAATACACATTAACATGAATCCAACATAGACTGATCAGTGTTAGTGCTGTCAAACAAGTCTATGAATCTATCTATGAAATCTAGGAAAAAGTTTAATATGAAACACAATTTTATACAATATATAGTGGGGGTCCCTGCTTCATCTTTCTGTCAGCTGAGCTAAGGGGTCCTTGGGCTGAAAAACGTTGAAGACCCCTGTTATAAGCACATTACAAGCACATTGATTTGCCTTGTTGCTGAAATGATACAATAAAATAATACAAGTGAACGAGTAAAGCTATAGACCATCTCAGAGTGTTTTCACAATATAAAATAAAGTGTACAGAACAGTAGCTATGTCTAGTTTGTCAATCTGTGGATATTTACAACAAAATGATATATTTCTTGACTACTAATAGGTGTCCTGTTCTTCCAAAAACAAGGTTAATGAATAACACTGCTCCAATGGGACGCTGCAGGTGTTATCTCCCCGGAAATAATGTTTTGGTTGTGGTGATGTCATTATGATTTGGTCTCAAACTCACATTTTATTTATAGAGCACATGTAAAATGACCGATGTCAACCAATTGACGTAGATCTACATCAATGGCAGGGAATGTGTTAGTATCGCCCACTGCTCCTAATAGTTAGAATGGGTAAATCCAGAGGACAGATTCTACATGCCGGTATTATGTGCAAATGCACAGTGGTACATATTTGTATATGTTACAGGGAGATTGGCATTCCAGGGAGATTGGAAAAGAAGCGCTTATTTTCACCGCCCGTCCGCCCCCCAGGAGATTCTGTAGAACCAACGCTAGAGGGCAATAAAACCCAGACATGACTCCCACACCACACACGCACACATGCACACGCACACAAACAAGCACGCACACATGCATGCACGCACACACGCATGCGCGCGCACACACACACGCGCGAAGCACAAGGGGGCGAGCCTGAGGGGGCGGGGGCGGGCTGGCGGGCTATGTTAGTGCAGCGAGTGGCAGTTGGGGCAAACCATAGAGGGGCAAACGCAGTCCCCACAACATCTTTTACGATTCTGTGCCTATCGGTACATAACTCGGACGGCACTTAGTTGACTAGCAGACCATCGGCCGGTCGTCGCGGGCACTCGCGCCTGGAGGCGCTCGGGCGCGACTCCTTGGCCTCAAGGTCTGCTGAGTCGGCGCGCCTCCGTCATGGTCCAAAACTATACTTACACTATATGTATGTATATCCATGTTGTCGTCGTCGCCGTCCTCGCATCGCAGCCCCGCCCCAAGCCTAAAAACAAGCGCTCCACTTCCAATCTCCCTGGAATGCCAATCTCCTTGTGACATATATATATATATATATTTGACATTGCCCGCCAATAAAATGATACAGTATGTGTAATGGAACAGATTAATTAATGGATTAATGTAGGGATGGATGGATGGGTGGAGGGAGTAATGGTGGGCGTGGTTGTAGGTCAAATAACAAGTGAGAGAAAGAGAGATAGAGAGAGCGGGAGAGAGATGTTCAAAGGACAGACGGCTTTAACTGGGAGGAGGGATGAAGGGACAGATAATTAATTACCTACAAACGGGCAGACCATGTTTAACCACTTAGGCCGCAGCGTCCGTGTTGTGGAGAAGGCTTTCGCAGAAAATAGCTCGATCGACAAGCTCGATCGGCTGTTATTGTTATTGTGCGGAAAGCCAAAGCTTTCCCCACAATAACAGAAAACAGAAAAAATACACTATAACACAGAGCCCTGAGGGACTCCGGTCAACCATATGGGGTTTAAGTGGTTAATTGAAACCTCATTCCTTCCTCATGTGACCCCCTCCCTCCCCTCCACCCCACAGCCACACTTTTTGCAATTCCTGTGTCCAGGCAATTGTGCACGGTGTTTGTGCTGTTTACACACACACACACGCTCGCGCGCGCGCACCGCGCACCACGCACACACGCAGGCAAATACACAGTGTCCTAATCAAAGCCAGATTCTGTACATGTTGTCCCAGTTGAGTAGCTATTTATACCCTCAATGTGTGGAGAGGGATGGAGAGGTTCAGACAGTCCAGGCTGAGTCGCATGCACTCTCACACACACACGCACATTCACATACATGCACACACACACACACACACACGCGCGCGCGCGCACACACACAAACACGCAGGTTTGTATTACTATACTTGTGAGGACGTCAACATTTTAGGACGATGATTTTATGACTGCCATTCTGACATTTTTAACCCTAAACCTGAACATAACTCAACCCTAACCTCTAAATGTCCAATAATAACCATAACCCCAACCTCTGAATCCTTTTCCTAATTGTAATCCTCGCCCCACCATTTTTTTGTGTGAGGACCAGGAGAATTGTCCCTCACACTGTCTATTTCTCAAATTCTACTACAGTTTTTGGGACATTTGACCCTCACAAGTATAGTAATACAAGTGCACACACACACACACACACACACACACACACACACACACACACACACACACACACACACACACACACACACACACACACACACGTGGTGGCTGTGTGCAGTAGTGTATGATGTGTGTTGTCTGCCCTGTAGTGATTTATGGGCAGACAGAGAGTCATCTGTCTGAAGCTACAACAACAACAACAACAACAACATTAACAACAACAGCAACAACATACTACAACATTAACCCTTTGTGTGTGTTTTCATGTGCTTAAGCGTGACAGCCTCTCGCTGTCAGCCGGTGCGTCTCTCTCTCTCTCTCCATCTGTTTTTATGTCTCCTCTGAACCTAATTCGTAAACGATTTATCTCTGTCTTTTTTTATCTAACGTCTGCATCTCTCTGTCTCTGTCTAAATGTTTGTTTATCTCTCTCTCTCTCTCTCTCTCTCTCTCTCTCTCTATTCCCGTTTGCATGATGACCAATCTGTAGTCACACTCCATATAGAACACAAGATTCTATTTTTTGACCGCTGGGATACAAAATACACACGCAACTCTCGCACAGATGTGCTTTGAGACCTGAGACACGATAGCTTAGCTATGTTCACGCACGCACGCACGCACACACGCACGCACACACACACACACACACACACACACACACACACACACACACACACACACACACACACACACACACACACACACACACACACACACACACACACACACACGTGCAGGTGTGTATGTGTACGTATGTGTGTGTGTGTATGTGTACGTATGTGTGTGTGTGTGCCTCCTTGGCAGTGAGCCAATTTCTGTACCTAGTTAGAGAATGTTCTATAATACTCTGGCTTGGACCCAATTAGTCTCTCTCTCTCTCTCTCTCTCTCTCTCTCTCTCTCTCTCTCTCACTCTCTCTCTCTCTCCATTCTTGCAATAGTGTTTTAACACTGTTGCAATGGTATGAGTGTCATAAGCAAGACACTTAATAGGCTTCAGATTGTACAGAATGCTGCTGCTAGACAACTTAGTTGACCGGCGTCCCCAAGGGCTCTATACCTGGTCCGCTCCTATTTCCCCTCTGAACCAAATCACTTTGCCGAATGTAGACAATCTACAAGTCTACTTTGGTGCTAAAAGCATATTTCGATGACAATACTTTTGTACATTTACTCAAGTAACGTGTTGAACACAGGCCTTTTACTTGTAACGTAGTATTTTCATATTGTGGTATTGCTACTTTTACTTATCGTCTCTGTCAGGCGGAATTATGTCCAAAACTGTTACTTTTCAGGATTCAAAATAGCAAAAATAGCAGATCGACAAGCTCAAAACGCGCCACGTTTTGAGCTTGTAGATCTGCTATTTTGGATACTTGTGTGTGATACTGTAGGCTGTAGTATGATCAAGTAGGACTTCACAAATAAACATAAAAATATGGAGATAGGAGGTTTCTGCCCGACAGCAACATTGTGTAAGTGTTGAAAAAAGGCTGAGTGTGTCAACAAAGGGTGACTGTTCCTTTGCTGTCAGGGCTCCACGACTCTGGAACGACCTGCCTGAGGAGCTCAGACTTGATAAATCACTGTCTGCTTTTATATAAAAAAAAGGGGAAAACCAAAGGCACTCTTGTGGAAAAATTAAAAAGCCTTTATTGAATTGTCAACTCAATGCGGCACACAGCCTTCATCAGGATGACTAAGAAGGTAATCTTGTATGCCGCAACGTGAAGATGCATTATTTTTATTCTTGCCATGCAGTAGCCAATTCAATAAAGGCCACAATAGTGCCTTGGGTTTCCCCCTTTCTTCCCATTTTTAACTTTGTCACCCTTGTACCGAACAGCACCTTGTTTGGGGATTTTGTACTCCTTGTTGCCAAAAAGATGTGCTCCCTTTCTCTGCTTTTATATCACTTCTTAACCACTTAAACCCTCGAGTCTTAACGAAACCGACTTGAGTTACAACTGTACTCAACTGTAATTCTTTCCATCTACACCAAAAATAGCCGATCTACACGCTTGTTGATCTGCAATTTCTGGCGAATGTCCCCTCCAGAATAGGCATGCTGGAGTTCAAGGGGTTAAAACATACCTGAATGGAAAGGAGTCTCTCTCTCTCTCTCTCTCTCTCTCTCTCTCTCTCTCTCTCTCTCTCTCTCTCTCTCTCTCTCTCTCTCTCCCCCTCCCTCTCTCTGTGTATGTCTCCATCCATCCGTCTGTCTGATGTCCCTGAGAGGACTCCTGTCCACTGGAGCAGACTACAATCGTTTGCTTTGCTCTTACCTCTTACATGTTGTGTTTTTGCAAAAAATACAGACACACGCAAACCAAAATCCAAATTGGCATCTATTAGGCCTATATCGCTGTCTTTAAATAATGTTCAGGTATAGTAATGCAAATGTGTGTGTGTGTGTGTGTGTTTCAGGTTCGTAACCTGTGCTACATGGTGACCCGTAGAGAGAAGATGAAGCACAGCCTGTGTGATCTCCAGGAGAAGATCTTCCATCTGCAGATACAACTACTGGAGAAGGACCTGGCTGGAGGTCAGACACACACACACACACACACACACACACACACACACACACACACACACACACACACACACACACACACACACACACACACACACACAGACAAACAGAGATACAGACAAACAGAGATACAGACTGACGCACGCACGCTTGCACGCGCACACACACACACACACACACACACACACACACACACACACACACACACACACACACACACACACACACACACACACACACACACATACAAAACCCGGGGTGACAAACAGAGAGAGAGAGGGTATGTGGCTAAGAGGTCATGTTTCAAATGTTAGGTGACATGTGTGTGTGTGTGTGTGTGTGTGTGTGTGTGTGTGTGTGTGTGTGTGTGTGTGTGTGTGTGTGTGTGTGTGTGCTTGTGCGAGTGTGTGTTTGCTTGTGCGTGTGTGTGTGTGTGTGTGTGTGCTTGTGCGAGTGTGTGTTTGCTTGTGCGTGTGCGTGTGTGTGTGTGTCCATTCTTGAAGACCAAATTGGGGTTAGGAGTAAAGGTTGTTGCGGTGAGGGTTATGGGAATGAATGGAGTCAATGAGTGGAAGGTCCTCGAAAGTACAGTAGCACTGTTTGTGTGTGTGTGTGTGTGTGTGTGTGTGTGTGTGTGTGTGTGTGTGTGTGTGTGTGTGTGTGTGTGTGTGTGTGTGTGTGTGTGTGTGTGTGTGGCTGGGTGAGTAATTGGCTGTGTATAACAGAGCCCAAAGGGATGGTGTGAATGAATCATGGACGCCTCGGGGCGAGAGGGGTCCCGTCTGAACTCAACTCCAATGTATTTGTACAGCGCTTAATCACTGCTACAGTCTCCAGCGTCTTCACAGGCCCACATTTATCAGAGGAAAACACAAGACACCCCCTGTCTTTTGGACCCTCCAGCTTCATTTATAAGTGCTCCATTGTACCACGGGTGTCGCTTGCCAACCAGAGATGATCTTTAAAAGCTAACAATAGTCAGTTTTTGTCTGCAAGTCGGCACGTTGTACCACGGAGTATACTGTAAATTAGGCTTAAGTCTTAGCGAGGAAAAACTCCCAAGAAAAGAAAAGCGTTTGCGAAGTCCAAAGGGGCTTCTGGCCTGTCCCTCTCCAATGTTACTGAAGCCGTGGGAACAGCACTGTTAGTGTTTGTCATATAGTCCTTTTAACAGTGTTAAACCGGTTCTCAAACTGGGTTCCAGGGACCCTCAGGGTTTCCTTGAGGGGGTTCCAAGTGGACCCGTACAGGTCTGTTATGTTTGGGGAGGAGTTATATATGTTTGAAATTAAATTGTTTGAGTACCACTGTTATAGAGTCATGATGGAATGGCACAGCCCTGGGATCTATTGAGCGGCCGCTTTAGGAAACGGATGGTTCCTAGTTCGATCCCGGGCTCCCCCAGAGTTAGTGCCAAAGTGTCTTTGAGCAAGTCACTGATCAAGGCCCCAACCTGCTACTGATGTGCAGGTTGGTGCCTTGCCATCGATCGGTGTGTGAATGTAATGCACATTGTAAAGCGCTTTGGATAAAGGTGCTATATAAATGCAGTAATGCACCATTTACCATTTATTGTTTTGGATACATCTTGGACACATCTTCTTTCTTATGGTGTGTATAAATAACTACAGTATGGTCTGATCCTTGTGTTTGACGTAGAACTACTTTACCGCTGGCCTGTGTGTCTATGTACTTCTCCCCATGATATCATGTATTGAACCACCACCACCTTAGAAATGAGTGTCCGACTCCATCAGCAATTACTCATTGATACAGTCATCCTCAGCAACAGGAATATAACATTACCCCATTAGTATTACATTATTATGATATTAATTCCCACAAGTGGTGAATTATTAATCGCCTGCACTCTAAATGTAGGGGCAGCTTTTTTGAGGACAATGTTTAACAATGTATTTATTATCTTATCTTAATTAAGCACTTAAGCCGCATTTTATACTTTGTCGTACAATGGCGTTGTGCGGCGAAAGCAGCCGATCTACAAACTCAGCACGCGTTGTGAGCTTGTAGCATATTTTTTTAAAGATTTTTGAACATTTGTGACAATTTTCACGTATAACTAAATTGAATTTCAATTAATTATAGTGCCAAATCAAAGTTGTCTGAAGACACTTTACATTATGTAGAGTAGAGACCCAACGTCCCCCCCCCACCTCCACCTCCACCTCCACCCCCGAGCACGCATTTGGGCAACATGCCCAAAATAGTGATGCCCTTTAAATACAGTCACATAAACAACCATTTTTGTAAATCTTTTTGTCCTTGCATCCACTCCACCCTGCACCCTTCTCTCCATGTTTAAGCCAGTAAATACACAGCAGTAAAATTCCATCCCTGCAGTGGTCCCTGTTGTTGTTGTTGCAGCAGAGGCTTAGAGCAGGGCAGGGGCGGGCGGCTGGGAGGAAATTCTCTTTGATCTATTTTCGTAGCCGTAGGCCACTTGACACCTGCGCGGCCCGCCGTGAAAACAATGAAGCCATTGTTTTTTCTTTGCCGTTATTTCGCCTCAGACGTGGAAGAGAACGGCGCGTTTAAATAAATGGTGCTTAGCCTCCCCGCCACCACTCCGCCCCGTTCCATTGGGTGCAGGTGAATGACCCAAATACCTTTCATTCAACCCCCAGTGGCCCTAAGGGAACTGGACAGGCCCAGGCTAAATATAGCTCGCTGACAAGAGTGCACTTACGAAATCCTGACTGTTCATTTAACTCTGAGAGTGTATAAATGTAACCACATAGACCCTTATGGGTGCATTTGGTTTCTTTTGTGCACTCTCAGAGTTACAAAATGGATAAGTAACTCTCAGAGTTACTAACGGATAAATCAACACTGACGATTTTACTTGGGCTGTAGAATTTTCTATTTCATTCTTTCTGACCAACAGAGACAGTGTTCCATCAAAATCAATGTTCTCCCATATATTTTTTGGCCGTAACAGTGAACTCAAGTTCACCGTAAAGCAACAAACAGAACTCACCCTGCGGACACAACAACAAAACCACGATACATAGGCTTTTATACGCACAACTTGTAAGCTTGCTAGCTTCGCTACCATTCTCTTTGTTAATGCAGGCATGTCATCGTGTCAAGGTAGTTGTGTGTGTGTGTGTGTGTGTGTGTGTGTGTGTGTGTGTGTGTGTGTGTGTGTGTGTGTGTGTGTGTGTGTGTGTGTGTGTGTGTGTGTGTGTGTGTGTGTGTGTGTGTGTGTGTGTGTGTGTGTGTGTGTGTGTGTGTGTGTGTTAGAGTGCCTGGCCTGTGGTGTTTAAGTCAGGCCCGGCCCAAATCTGTCAAGGATCTGCAATTCATCAGCCTGAGCCCGAGCCAAGTCCAGGCACCAAATTAATTGGATCTCTCGCTGACGTGAGCTATCTCTGATGCGCAATCTCTTGCACTCTCTGATACACGCAAACATACAACACACAACATAATAACTCTACATAATAACTACAAGTGCCACTGACAAAAATGCTCACAAATAATGTTGAACTTATTAATACCACAGGGAAAATTCACTTTCAGCTTCACCCAGCTGATGGCAGCTCAGGTGGTCATATTGAGCCTTCGGGGGGTGAGCAGTTAGGGGTTAAGTATCTTGCTCATGGCTATCTTGCTCCAACCCAGGCTTCAGAGAGGAGAGTTAACGTAAGATGGACTCAATGAACTTCTCTCCTTTCATCGTCAATGAAAGGAGAGAAGTTCAATGAGCCTGAGTCCAACCCAGGCCCAATCTATTACTACAAAAATTGGACTGAGACGGGCCCTAATCAACTCCCGGTGTCGGGGTCCAACGAGCTTGCAGACCTCTAGTGTGTGTGTGTGTGTGTGTGTGTGTGTGTGTGTGTGTGTGTGTGTGTGTGTGTGTGTGTGTGTGTGTGTGTGTGTGTGTGTGTGTGTGTGTGTGTGTGTGTGTGTGTGTGTGTGTGTGTGTGTGTGTGTGTGTGTGTGTGTGTGTGTGTGTGTACATATGTACTTGGGGGGGGGCAACTGTCCCCACAATAATAGTAGCATTTATGAAATAGACATTGTGAAGACAATTTTCCTGGTCCTCACAAGAGAAAAATGAGATAACCTTTTAGAATTACAGTTCACAGTGAAGGGAAAGCTGGAGTTATGCCTGATTTATACTTACAGTTAGTTGTGTGCCGGTGTCATGCACCGAAAATAGATGATCTACAAGTTCACAACGTGTCGACACGCTGTGAGCTTGTAGATCGATGTTTTCGGCTTTAGAGTTATGGGTCTAAATTGCAAAACATTTTAAAAATGCCACTCACAAAATTGCCGTCGTAAAATGTTGATGTCCTCACAAGTACAGTAATACAAACGTGTGTGTGTGAGTGTGTGCACCCTGCTTGCATACTGATGCTATGTCCATACTTTGTAAGTATTTAACTCCAGTGCTACAAGGTACTTCAAAGAATCCCTCACAAAGTGCATGTACTTATGGCGATAGTGAACTCCAGTTGACCCCTGAACCCTTACCTCTGTCACCTACAGGAGTGTGTGTTTGTGTGTGTGTGTGTGTGTGTGTGTGTGTGTGTGTGTGTGTGTGTGTGTGTGTGTGTGTGTGTGTGTGTGTGTGTGTGTGTGTGTGTGTGTGTGTGTGTGTGTTTCTGAGATGAAAGAGGACATTCAGTTCACTGGAGCGAGACAACACAGGGTGTGGAAATGATGGGGAATTATGTGTGTGTGTGTGTGTATACAGTACTGTGTGTGTGTGCGTGTGCGTGTGTGTGCGTGTGTGTGTGTGTGTGTGTGCGCGCGCATGCATGCAGCTAGGGAGTGGTAGCAGTCCCACAGCTTGTACTCAATTTGCACTGTTCATCATTCTAACTCTGCTTCTCTCCCTGCCTGGTATAATGCAGTGCGCGCAAACACACACGCACGCGCCGTGCACGCTTTCTTCAACTACACACATTCGTATGCAACCAAGCACATACACATAATCAGGCACACAGCCAGACACACACACGCACGCGCGCGCCCACACACACACACACACACACACACACACACACACACACACACACACACACACACACACATTCATAGGCGCAGACACACACACACACGCACGCGCGCGCACGCACGCACGCACGCACGCACGCACGCACGCACGCACGCACGCACGCACGCACGCACACACACACACACACACACACACACACACACACACACACACACACACACACACACACACACACACACACACACACACACACACACACACACACACACACACAGGGAGAAGCTACTGACTCAGCAGTTTACTGCTATCAGGAGTTTGGAGTTGTGCTGTTGGCACTAAACAGCCATATCTATTCACACTGCCACAGGAGTTAGATTAGCTGTGTGTGTGTGTGTGTGTGTGTGTGTGTGTGTGTGTGTGTGTGTGTGTGTGTGTGTGTGTGTGTGTGTGTGTGTGTGTGTGTGTGTGTGTGTGTGTGTGTGTGTGTGTGTGTGTGTGTGTGTGTGTGTGTGTGTGTGTGTGCGCTCGCGCATCCGTGTGTGAAGGATGGGGCTGTCTACTCTAATGACTGTCCAGTAGCTTTTTCTTCAATTTCCATTTGATCTTTCTCTCTCTAACATTCTTTTTCACTCCTGCTCTCTCTCTCTCTTTCTCCTTTTTCTGCATTGTTCTTTCTTTCTCTCCCTCTCCCTCGGGTCTCTCTCTCTCTGGTGCAAGTACTCAGTAAAAGTTAAGTTCTGTATTAAAAATGTTACTGTAGTACAGTATTGGCATCGAAGTATTTTTAAAAGTACTAAAGCGTAAGTAGTTAATATGTTTGTTGTAATAACAATCGATATCTGCAAAGTGAACTACTGTAGTAACTAAAGCTCTCAGATGATTGTAATGGAGTAAAAAGTAAAATATTTACCTCTGAGATCTCATGTAAAAATTATTCCCAATCAGTCATATCGTTTTCATCTGGACTTTAACAACCAAGTCTAGCCTGCTTATATATCTTGGCTTTGATGGAATCTAGATTAGGTGTAGTTCTATTTGATGCAGAAACGCAACATAATTGCCTGACATTTATTTTCTTTTTTTTACATATATTTTTGAATTGATTTTTGGAAAATTTTGAATCGTTGATAATATGAATCGCGATTTTTACATTAATCGATTATTTCCAACACCCCTAATATCCACCTATTGGTGGACCAGAAAACAACGGGAAGTGTTGATTAAGTAGTTAACGTATTCTGTTACAGCATTGTCTATTTCTCACTTCAAATGTTTTCAAAAACTTAATTGAGAGTACCTTTTAGCTGTAAATAACATTGTACGTTTGTTTACATGTCTGCAATGTTGGATACGGCAAAAATCAAGCAGCGCAGATTTATATGAGCCAGGTGCTCTGAGCCTTTGATTGGACAGCGGTCTGCTATTGAGTTCAGCGGTTTTCATTACGGAAAAATAACACACCGCTTAATTCAGCGATTGACCAATCAGCATTTAACCAAGCCGTGTAATAAAGGAATTTAATTAACGTGTTTTGTGAGGTCATTAAAATGTAGGTTGTACAATTCTTTTGATCGTACGGCCACGGGTCAAGAGTTATAGGCCAAAACTTAAAGTGGCCTTTTATATAGTGCCATCATGAGTTTCTTCCTTGGCCTACTGGGAGAGTGAGTGGTTGATGCCGATTGGTCCTGCGGTGTTCAAGATCAGCTGTGTACAGAAAGACACACGGATGGACGGACACACACACATAGACATGGGTGAAAACATAATCTTCACCTCATTCTCAAAGTTATAGACTTAGACCCGTAACGGTCCAGTTGGACTATCAACTAGTCATTTTAGCTGATGTGGAGAACGATTGCCGTAGAGGAGGGAACCTAACCTAAAGTTAGCGAACATTTTCCATGCTATTAATGATACTGACATGTTGATTACATTACATTACATTACAGTCATTTAGCAGACGCTTTTATCCAAAGCGACTTACAATAAGTGCATTCAACATAGGTAGGGAACGAAACTACTAATCACCAGAAGTCTTAAGTGCATTTTCTGCAAAAACAAGCAACCAAGTTAGCGCTAAGGTAAAAGTGCAATATATCAGCTACCTACTTTCTTAAACAGATGAGACAAAATAGCAAAATCAGATGAGCAAAAGAGTTTGTACAACTAGTTAACAACAAGTAGCATATGTTGTATGTTGTTGATGTTGTTGTAGCCTAATTGTGTTGTCATCATGAGGCTAACTGTTTGTTTTCTACGGATAAAGATATCCCAATTTGCAAATTTGCACTAGGATGCAGAAGATGAAGTAATAAGTCCATGGGGTCCTCTGTGACGCATTTGTTCCATACAAAGATATGTTGGTTATGGTATCCATAGCATCATGTCCCCCAGCGTAGCAGGTATCTGTGACCATGGAAGCAGAGCACTTATGGCCCATCTATACTGTAATACAGTGGTTCTCAAACTGTCAGCCGGGACCCCCAGGGGGGTCCCCAAATGATTTTGGGGGGTCCCCAGATGACTTGCTTCATGTGCAACATTGATTTCTCACTCAACAGTAAACAAACCAACATATAGTATAATGTGTTGATCATATATAATCAACAAATTATACTACAAACATTTTCAAACATTGGCCAAATTGTCAAATATTATCTAAGAAAGAGGCAAATATTGTGAAAATATCTCATCGCACGTTGCGAGGTGTTGTGTGCATGTAGATCTGCTATTTTCACAATAGTTATCTGTGGAACCGAGTCAAACTAAATATAATGCCTCAACGCCTACAATTCCAAGTGCAAATTCTCATAGCGCTTGTAGATCTGCTATTTTTGAAGAATCTTGAACATTTGTGTTGAATACATGATGCGTTCCCGGATTGAATGGGTTAACCCCCTCTAAAAACCCAACCTTAATTTCCCTTTTCACTGGCTTTCTCCCTCAGGGCCTGGTGCATGCACATACTTACTGTACATACACACACACACAAACACACACATATCTCATATTGCCAGTGTCGTTTTCTTTACAAACATTATTGCCCTATTTTATACTTTGTTATATGACAGTGTCAAGTATAAGTATAAAGAGTAGAATATGATATGCCCAAAATAGGGACACCAGGTTTAGAGTGGTTAAGTCTGTCTGTGTGTTTTATAAATATTCAACCAATGGAAAAAGTAGAAACAAGAGCTTCTGACTAAATAATAACTACAATTTGATCCATTGGAACACTTTTTTCTTCTTTACTGTTACGGATTTGGACACACAAGGTTTCAACCCCTGTCAGTGACTATCTGTCTCGGTGCTACTAGCCCCTCTGTCCACCTGTCTGTCTGCGTGTCGTGTTTACCTTCCTCTCTGTCAGGCCTTGGCCTGTCTCTCTGTCATGTTCTGCCGTCTGTCTGTCATGTTTATCTAGCTGTCTGTCATGTCCGGGCTTGTCTCGTCATGCATTACGGACTGCTCTCTGCATGTAAGAGAGCAGGTCAGACAGGCGAGGATATATCCCCTATGGATCTATACACGCACACAAAGAAACCACATGAACACACACAGTATAGTACTGCATGTCACCTGCTGGGTTTACCCTATGCACTTGGATTAAAGGGATAGTTCATCCCCAAAATGCCTTTTTTTCCTATCGATTAGTAACCCCATGGAGACTTCATGGAATTCATGGATATTGTTTTGTTTTTGTCGCATTCCTAAGCCAATAATTTGATGACCGGCAGCGGTTCCGGTAGGAGACACAAACAAAAAAATATCCTTGACTTCAAGTCTCCATGGGGTGACTAATTGATAGAAAGAGGGGGTGAACTATCCCTTTAAAGTTCTCAGTCGCCTCGACTGATTTCAGTCATTTGGATTCCATAGAAGCCAGCATCTCTTCAATGGAAGCATGTTGCTCCTTAAAAATAGTCTATCTACAAGCTCTCAATGTGTCGCCCTGTGACGCATTGAGAGCTTGCAGATAGGCTATTTTCGGTTGTTATTTAAGATTAGCGCATTTGAAGAGGTCAAACTAGCAATATGTTCAGAAGCATCTTCCATAACACTCAACTTGGTTGAGTCAGACAGACGGTTCACAGACATCATCAGACAAGCAGTTCTGAGTCAATATCAAACTGCCTCTTAAAATAAGCACGCTGCATTTCATGATTATTACAAGCTTGAATCTCTGGCCGACAATTTCGTTCTTTGATTGAACAATTGGACGGGAGAAAACCAAGATCCAATATTTGTTCGGAAGCTTGGAGACGTGTACAAATAATACTAGGGGTGTTTAAACTCGTTTCACTTTTCAACAGAGCCAGTGTTATGATACAATGGAATTACTTTTCAGAAACAGCAGGGATAGTCCACCCACCAACCAAATACAATGCTGTTGGATGTGATCTGAATGGAAGATGGGATCCAATACAGAATGACAATACAAAATATTTAATTTCACTAGTGTTTTGAGGCGATATGGACAACGTGTTGCAATGCAACGTGTTGTGAGCTTATATATTTTTAAACATTTTTGAAAGTATAAAAAGTGATTAAAACCAGGAAAAGTCTTATGATATATACAGTGGTGGAAAGTAACTAAGTACAATTACACTAGTACTGTACTTAAGTACAATTTTGAGGTATTTTACTTGACTTGAGTATTTCCAATTTTCAATACTTTTACTTCTACTCCACTACATCTCAGAGGCAAATATTGTACTTTTACTCCCTGCTTTGGGATAATGGTCTGGGATATTTCATAAAAGCAAAGCCTCAATATTAGATTTCTTCACCTAGTTTGCAGTATGTTATTTATTATATAGAAAATGGCTGTATCAACAGGGATAAAGTAGGCTCGGTGGCATTTTAGCATGACATTTCTGCAGGGCCGGGGACAGTTTTGTATGACAGTCACAATGCCAAAGCAGTGAACGAAGGTCTTTGGCTGCTTAACCTACTTTGCATTCAGTGCGTGTGCGGACACACGTCTGCCTCTTCTCCATCCAAACAAGCAAGTTCCACATTCCACATCCATAACAATACCGGAAAGAAAATAAGAAGAAAAAAACAGCGACAAAAACGTCGGAGTTTGAACTATGGTGCTGGCTCTGGTCCAGAGCTAATCTCGTGCACCAAATATTTCCATGGTTACCAGGCATAGATTACCTGCCGTTTACTCGCAGAGCGATTGTCTGAGAAACGCGTAGTGCGATCCCGATGATCCAAGCGCGCTGCGAGGCGTTGTGGGCTTGTAGATCGGCTATTTTTGGCAAAGAGGTGTAGGTGTAGAGGGAAAAAAGAGCAGACCAAGTAAACAAAAAAAAGTATAATTTACTTGAGCACCTGCCCCTCAAAATGTCTGTGCACGCCACTGTGTGTTGGCTCCCTGTCTGAAAAGCCCTAAGTGAGAATTGACATCCCCTGCTCTGTCAGAGAGGTGAACTATGGCTTGGCGGGTAGTTTGCTACAAGGAAGTGATAGGGCCCATAAAGCACAATATGTTGCTTCCTGTAGGACGTTAATCTGATTCAACTTTTTTAACGGTGACAGATTTACTGTCAACATCATTTGTAATAGTGTTGATAACAATCCCATTTAGACGGGGCAGCTTATCTAATGCCCCAAAACGATAGATATATATATATTTAATGAAGGATATGAAAGGTTAACATTATCAAGATATCGTCACCGTCGGGCAGAAAAGGTGTCCAAAAGCGTTACTTTTCAGGAAATGGGGAAAATCCTTTTTTCCAATGGATCCAATGTACATTGGGTGCCAGGTTTTTTTTTAAAACAGAGTACACTGAGTGCCAGGATTTTTAACCATTTTTGAGGAGCCGAGATACAGGCTTTTGAAGTCATAAGTTAACCAGGAAGTGGATTGGAGTCTAAATCTTCGGAAAATGATATCTCCTGGTGCTGTGAAGGGGGAAAAAAAAAAAGAAAGAAAAAAAATGATTTTTTTTTTTTTCAATTTCTTTTTTTTTTTTTTTTTTACCGTATATATACGGTTTTGGCACTCCACGCAACTACTCCCAAAACCGTATGTATACGGTTTTGGCACCCAATGTGTTAATCACAAGCTCTTGTTAATACTTTAATACCCACAGACACTCTTAAACACTCTCACTTTAAAAAATTATCATTTTAATCAAGACAGCGGATCTACAAGCTCACAACGTGCCGCTTTGTGACGGTATTTTTGGTACTTCATAATATATGACACTATACAGTAATTTATGAAAACTCATAACAATTTGAAATTAGGAAATACTAGGTTTCTACCCGACAGCATAAAATGAAACAGCATTCAAGAGGAAGACATCAACTCACCAAAATAATCCCCTCTTTATCGCTCTGTTGCTTCCTCTTTAACTGTGCATCATTCAGAAAGCTCATTTCAGTGAATAAAGACATACGCATACAGTGTTGAGGTACATTGTTGCATTGTTTTAAGGACGTTAAGAGAAAACAAGATGATTTGAAGACAATATGTGACATTTTGGTCCTTAATGCACAATTAAACTGGGGTAGCGGGTTGGGTTGTGTTGCAACATTATGTTCAATAATGGCGCCGTAGATTAAAATGTATAATAGCTTCCCCATTGACTTACATTGCATCGTGATACAGGTCTTAAAGTCACAATTTTAGCACACAAACAAGTTGAACAAAGCTGATTCTGCCAATGTATGAAATTACAAAACACAGCATTGGTTGTTTTTTATTCTTTTTTACAATTATTGATGAAGGTATCATTGTTTCTTACTTGGTTGCGGAAGCTACTGGATCTTCTTCCTAATTCCAATATGAAAAAAATGTATGTTTTTTTTGGCATTGACGGAATCAGCTTTGTTCACTTTCATTTGTGTGCTAAAAGTGTGACTATGAGTCCTGTGCAATGTAACTCAATTGGGAGACTCTGTTTGATGATCAATTTCTATTGAAGATATCTCGCCAATATTTAGAAGTTAAAAACATTATCGATATTTTTCAAAGATATTCAAAAAAGAACAGATGTACAAGCTCACAGCTCGGCACGAAGTGAGCTTGTACATCTGCTAATTTTTAATAGCCAGCGTATAAATGGATAAAGTGGTTAAAATGATTGTGATGCTGTATTAACAAATTTTAGCTGGGGACCCCCTGGAACTATTGGCAAGGAACTACATTAGTATTCATGGTTACTACAACTACACAACCCAAAACCTGTTGCCTGAAATATCACAATAACACTCTTTGAAGTCATACGGCACAGCTCTAATCCCGTTTGATGTAATATTCAACTCTCTCACCCTGCTCAGCAGCTTATTAAAGTTGCAGGCACTCGGACGAATGGAGGACTATTGTGTGTTTGTCCATGTGATTCATGTCCTCACAGCACAACAGTTCTGTGGTGGCGAGTGTTACTTCTCTTCAGCTTTGAGCAGAGGGTCTGCATTATTTGTCTTTAATATGCACACGCACACAGAGTTATTGTATTAATACGCAAGGCGAGCTCATTTGTCTTCGAACAATACACACACATACAGTACACACATGCATGCATGTGCACCTAGTACGCACGCACACACACACGTACGCACACACACACACACACACACACACACACACACACACACACACACACGCGTATCATTCAGGGCTGAGAATTACAGCATCATTATGCAGGTGGTGGTGTTTAGCATTAAAAAAATATATAATACACATGCACAGGAACAGACAAACATACACACATGTATATACACACACACGGAGCTGAGAGTTACAGTGTTATTAAGCAGATAGTACTCTTTTTTTTCTTCTTCTTCAAAAACACACACACACACACACACACACACACACACACACACAGACACACACACACACACACACACACACACACACACACACACACACACACACACACACACACACAGCATTGCTATGCAGAGAGTACTCTGCATTTACATTCCGGCTCCAACTGAACTGTGACAAGCTGACAGTGGTTAGTGCTGGCCTCTCTGATGTGTGTGTGTGTGTGTGTGTGTGTGTGTGTGTGTGTGTGTGTGTGTGTGTGTGTGTGTGTGTGTGTGTGTGTGTGTGTGTGTGTGTGTGTGTGTGTGTGTGTGTGTGTGTGTGTGTGTGTGTGTGTGTGTGTGTGTGTGTGTGTGTGTGTGTGTGTGTGTGTGTGTGTGTGTGTGTGCGTGCGTGCGTGCGTGCGTGTGCGTGCGTGTGCTTGCATGCGTTTATGTGAGAAAGAGAGAGAATAGCATGCAGGTTGGGCTAAACTAGCGAGTGAGGAAGAGGCGAGAGAGAAAGAGGAAGGTAGAGAGGGGGGCGGGGGCTCTTTCTCACATTGCACTAACGAGCCCAGGTAAGAAATGGAACACTGTGTCTCGGTGCAAGCGCGCACACACACACACACATTTGTATTACTATACTTGTGAGGACATTAAGATTTTAGGACGGTGGGTTTATGAATGCCTCTTCTACATTTTTACAAGACTAAAATAGCAGATCTACAAGCTCACAACTGTCGTGAGCTGGTAGATCAGCTATTTTCGGTGCACAACTAAGTATACATCGGGGACAACTCTAATCCTAACACCTAAACCCAACATCTAAATGTCTAATCCCAACCCAACCCCAACCTGCATATTTTACTGATTGTAAGCCTAACTTGTACCATTTTCTTGTGCCGAGAAAATTGTCCTCACAATGTCTATTTGGCATTTGGCCCTCACAGGTATAGTAATACAAGTACACACACACGAGCGAGCGCGCACACACCCGCAAACGTACACTGTACACGTACTCTCACACGCGCGCGCGCACGCACGCACGCACGCACGCACGCACGCACGCACGCACGCACGCACGCACGCACGCACGCACGCACGCACACACACACACACACACACACACACACACACACACACACACACACACACACACACACACACACACACACACACACACACACACACACACACACACACACACACACACACACAGATGCACAGCAGTTCAGTGCACCCAGAAAGAGGGGAAATTAATCACTGACTTCAAAAAGACAAATTCCCCCGGCGCTGTTGCACCTTCCAAACGAGGGGTGGGCTGGGAGTGAGGGGGGGGGGGGTGTAGAGAATGTTGCAGGTACAAAGAGAGAGAGAATAAGAGAGAGGGGGGGGGGGGGGCAACAGAAAGAGGTAGCAAGAGAGACAAGAAATAGGCAGTAGGAAAACGAACTGATTGAACAGTGAAATAGGAGTATTTTTCGCTGTCGAAAGCTGGATGCATGCAGAGGTTGTGTGTGTGTGTGTGTGTGTGTGTGTGTGTGTGTGTGTGTGTGTGTGTGTGTGTGTGTGTGTGTGTGTGTGTGTGTGTGTGTGTGTGCGTGCGTGCGTGCGTGCGTGCGTGCGTGCGTGCGTGCGTGCGTGCGTGCGTGCGTGCGTGCGTGCGTGCGTGCGTGTGTGTGCGTGTGTGTATGTGGTGGGTGGATGGGGGGGGGTTAGCCGTCCTTGGAAAACCATGTGAATTCAAGGACCACTTTCCTGTCGTAAAGAATTCATGGGAAACGATCAAATGAGCAGAGACGTGGTGGGAAAGGGTTGAACACTCACTGAGAGCATGTGAAGATTAGATTAGCCAAAGGGAACTCAGTACCTTGTGGAATGTCTTTCTGTGAGTTCACAGGACCCCTTTAAGTTATATTAACCCACATTTCAGCAGCGGCCGTGAAATATATTGACTTCGACTTGTACCTGTCCTGTACTCACTTACAAGCCCTCTGATAATAGACCTACACTGCTAATCATATCTTATGAACTCCACTAGGCAGACCTTTGGGCCTGAGATGATGGAAAACTCTCCATTCTAGGCTAACTGTTTTCAACCTGGCTTCCCTATTTTGGCCATGTCATTATAAGAAAAAAAAAAAAGAAAAAAAACACAAAAAACAGAATGTTAAGAAATGATCATACATAATAAAGAAAAGTCACATTTCCAAATAATGTTGGAAATAGCTCAAATGACAGATCTACAGTTGCACACAGCACATCACATCATGACCATAGACTGTATAAAAGAGATCAAAATACTTCCAAAATGTTAATGAAGTCCACGATCATAACACCAGAGGTAGCTCCACGAATCATGATGTGATGTGAATCAATGTGGAATGCCCTACCAAAAGGAGTAAAGGAGTGTAAAACCCTACTCACTTTCAAAACTGCCCTAAAGATACACCTTCAAGAGGCTGCAATTCGAAAGTGGCCCCTGTCTAAGTCTTAACTTACCTTCCCCACTTTTTCTTTTTCTTCTCTTGTACATATTTTTCACTCTTCATACCAGTAACCTGTAAGCTGATTGTATGACGTTCTGTATAGTAGTGTGTTTATCTGTCTGTCTCTTATATGTCATCATGATTTGTGTGCATGGGGATCTCATCTTAAACAAGCTCAGTGCTTAATGAGTCTTCCAGTTTAGTAGACCTCGTATTGTGAATTTGTACTTCCATGTACTGTTGTTTCATGTCTTACTAAATAAAGTACATCAATCAATCAATCAATGGACAAAGCCAGACCTCTGGTTTCTACAGACCGAAAATGAAGCCGATTGTTCAGGAATTTGAAATCCGCCATCTTTAATATATGCCAAAGAGCATGTCGGGAACAGGAACCAGAAAACAAACCCCAAAGAATGCTATTGGTTGGGTAGCTTGTCAATCAAGAGCGGGGGCGGGGAATGAATGCTATTGGTTGTGTAGCTTGTCAATCAAATCATCCCGCCCCTCCTAGAGCATAGCCTACTTTATCGTCAATTTTAAAATAAATGGGACCATCATTTAGCAAAACGCATATCATGATGATTGAAAGGAGACGTTAAACTAGGGACTGGAAGCATATAGTATTTATGACGTGTTTATTAAGGTAAGAAAATTAAGTCGTCAAAGTTCGTCAAAAACCCATCCGCTTACATTGAGAGAATATTCTTTCTGAAACAGTGAAACTACAGGCCATTCATATGAACTGTCTCTTCCGTATTGGAGTCAATGTAAAAAACCAAGCTGGCCCCTTGATCACGACGTAAGCTACAAGCTGTAAGATAAGACCTTTATTGATCCTGTGTGGGGAATTCAGTCGCTAAGTTGTGATGAGCTTGTAGATCATCAGCTATTTTCGCTATTCATAGTGTGGTGTGAAGTATTTAGGGCTTTTAAACTGCCCACCTTCACCCACTGAGGCGGTAATGCATGCAAATTACCTCACTGCATTTCTTATCACTTCATTCAGCTACAACCGTGGCTACGCACATCATAACTACTGCAACACAAAATAAATTATCTCAGTTAATGGAAATGAATGCACCGCTTCCAAATGTGATTGGTTCTCCTCTCCTATTGTCTTCTCACTTTCACTAGGGTCAATTCCACCTAATTTGAAGAATGAATAAGCCCCCTGGACTATTATTATGCTTACTATTAGTATATGCAATAATCATTTATTACTAGCATTTGAGTTATAATATCTTGGAACAAATTAGTTTTTTTTAATGTTTCTGTGTCTGTGTGATTGTCTGGAGTTAATCTCATAAACCACTGGACCATTCAGTGCCAAATCTGTTGTGCACGCCGCCAGTAGGGCAAGGTACCTCTTCCTTTTTTTTTACTAAGATTTTTTTTGGGGGGGCTTTTCTGCCTTTATTTATAGTGTATAGTGAAGATGGACAGGAAACAGGGAGAGAGAGAGATGGGGAGAGACATGCAGCAAAGATCACCGGGACCCGAACCCGCAATGTGCTGTCAGGTTACATTAGAGCCTAAGTGCCCGGGCCGCTAGGCCAGCGATCCGGGCCCCACACATATTCTTTTACGTATGTTTTATACTTGAACTTTTATTTTATAATGGAAATCAATGGGGCTTGGCTGAGACTTTGAGTCATACGTCTACCTTCCTTCCTTCCGTCCTTCCTTCTTTCCTTCTTTCTTTCTTTGATGCAGTACTACACACACACACACACACACACACACACACACAGTCTCTCCCTCTCTCTCTCTGTGCATGGGTGGTATGGGTGTGACAGTACCTGCTGTGAAATCTGCCTGGTCTTTTCTCACTTCCATCCATGCATGTCCTGCTCCTCCATGCTAAACTGAGCACGAGGACAGCCTATTGCTACCTATGACAGCCCACATAGACACACACACACACACACACACACACACACACACACACACACACACACACACACCGTCTAGTTATTGTTCACTGCAGCAATGTCACTCAGCTACCGAGTCAGCGCCTCAAAAACGCCTCAAAAGAAAATAAATACCAGCGGTGCTTCATTGTTACGACCAACAGCTAAAATAGCCATCGCATCGCAAGCCTGTAGATACGCTAACTTCGCTATTTTTGAAATGACCCCAAATGGGGACACCAGGTAGAAAGTGGTTCATTTGGTGCCATTGGGTGGTGGCTTTGTGGGTCTCTGTACCGTACCGTTTGGGAACCACAGAACTACAGTCCTAGCAAATGTCCACAACTAACACAAAAACACACATACAGGTTTGTATTACTATACTTGTAAGGACCTCAACATTTTGGGACAGTGTTGGAAATGGCTGAAAGTAGCCAAACGATAGCCGATCTACAAGCTCACAACGTGTCGCGCTTGCAACGCATTGTGAGCTTGTAGATCGGCTATTTTTCGGTGTGTGTCATCGGCGCACAACAAAGTATTTAATAGGGAAAACTCTAACTAACACCTAAACCTAACCTCTTAAATGTCTAATCCTAACCTGAAACTTTTTCTAATTGTAACCGTAACCTGAAAAATATCTTTTAACCACAAACAACTACTTTTCTTGTGAGGACCAGGAAAATGGTCTTCACAATGTCAGTTTTGTTCTATACTTGAGGGGACGTTTGGCCCTCACAAGTATAGTACACACACACACACACACACACACACACACACACACACACACACACACACACACACACACACACGCTCACACACCAGCAGCAGCAGCATAGCACAGCAGAGTCATTGGTCCATGCAGTCAGCACTCAGCGTGTTTGTTTAAGCTGCAGGAGCGTGTTGCAACAAGACATCCCAACAATAAGGGAGGCAGCACACAGATTATCACTGTGTGGGAGAGAGTCACTGGACCGTGTGACTGTGTGACTGTGTGTGTGTGTGTGTGTGTGTGTGTGTGTGTGTGTGTGTGTGTGTGTGTGTGTGTGTGTCTGTGTGTGTGTGCGTGTGCGCGTGCGCGCAAGTGTGTGTGTGTGTGGGTGCGTGCATGCGTGTGGAGATGTGTGGATCTGAATTTCAATGATGTACAGTACATGTATGTTGTGTGTCAGAGCATGTTATGTAAATTGACGTTTGCATGTGTGTGTTAATGGATAATTCTTACGTTTAGCGCGCGCGCGTGTGTGTGTGTGTGTGTGTGTGTCCGTTTGTGCGTGTGTGTGTGTGCGCATGAGTGCATTTGTGTCAACTTGTGACAATGTATATGCATGTAAGTTACTGTGGGTGTACTCGCGCATAGATGTTTGTCAAATCTGTACATTTTCTGTATATAGTAGTATGTCCATCAATGTGTTATCTTTTTTTCCTCTGTGTGTTAAGCGTGTGCAGCAGTTGTATCTGGTTTGACCGTAATTTAACTCTCTTCTGATCAGTGTTTGGATCTATCATGTATTGCGCTTTTTGTGCAGATCCAAATAAAATAAAATATAAAAATAATTGAAGTGTGTGTGTGCGTGTGTGCGCGCGAGTGTGTGCGTGTGTGTGTGTGTGTGTGTCAGTGTGTTTGTTAGCTGCCAGGCTCGCAGCAGGAGATGGTGAATATGAGGTTTCTATAACCATGATGGGAAAGCTCTCAGCAGGAGCTCCTCCACAGGACTCTGTTATGTGTCACCCAACATGTGTGTCAGCATGCTCACACACCTGAAAACCTGTGTGTGTGTGTGTGTGTGTGTGTGTGTGTGTGTGTGTGTGTGTGTGTGTGTGTGTGTGTGTGTGTGCGTGTGCGCGTGTGCGTGTGCGTGTCTGCTTGGTGAAAGGTAATATCTCTACAACAGCGCTTGAGAGAGTGAGCGGAAACGAGAGAAAACAAAAGAGTTTGAACTGAGAGTAGAATAACAGTGGTTTTAACTTCATGTCATTTTAGACCAGTGGCTCTCAACCTTTTTGGGCCGTGACCCCCCCAAAAGAATCATATCTGAACTGTAGACCCCCCACTCTGATAAGCACTTGGAATATAGTATTTGAGGCATTACATTTTGTTTGACTCGGTTCCACTGATAA
Organism: Gymnoscopelus microlampas; assembly: GCF_963454915.1. NCBI lineage: Eukaryota > Metazoa > Chordata > Actinopteri > Myctophiformes > Myctophidae > Gymnoscopelus > Gymnoscopelus microlampas. Next base: position 35,896,450 of record NC_139949.1, read on the forward strand.
ATATTGTGAAAATTGCAGATCTATACAACCTCACAACCCCCCCGCCTTGTGAGCGTGTAGATCAGCTATTTTCAAAAATGTTGCCTCTTTCTTGTATTATTTGACAATTTGGCCAATGTTTTTATAGATGCAATAATGGTCCTTTTTCATTTCTTTTTTTGGTATAAAAAAGGTCTTTAAAGTCCTTCAATTGACACTTTATTGTCACCTGGGGACCCCCTTAAAATCATATGGGGACCCCCCTGGGGGTCCCGACCCACATATTGATAACCACTGATTTAGACCAGTGGTTCTCAACCAATTATTTGGGGGCCCACTTGCAATACCCTCGCGGCCCACCAGTGGACCCCCGCCCCACAGGCTGAGAACCACTGATCTGCTTTGTTCATGTCTTCAGATGTTGTTTGTCCTGCAGATGATGTTTACAGTCAGAACGTTGTTACATCTTTACGCTTAAGGTCAAAATGATTGTGCAACAAACACATTCACACACACACACACACACACACACACACACACACACACACACACACACACACACACACACACACACACACACACACACACAGGCACACAGTGAATGTCTCTAACAACAACATGTTGTGTGTTTCTGCAGAGAAAAGCCAGAAGGGAGAGAAGGGGAAGCAGAATGGAGTGAAGGAGAAAGGAAAGGAGAGAAGAAAGAGCAGTCCTGAGAAGAAGAGAGAGAGATGGAAGTCACAGAATGTCTCTCTACTCAAACAGCTAGGTAATGTAATTTGTGCGTGCATGCGTGCGTGCGTGCGTGCGTGCGTGCGTGCATGCGCGTGCGTGTGCATGTGAGAGAGAGAGAAACTCAAGTGATTCTCAAATACTTTAAAGGTAGGGTAAGTGATATTTTGGGGTTAAACCAAAACGATTTTTTGTTAAAAGGTTAAAGCATTGCTATAGAGTGTTTGTTCAATAAACAAGGGTCTCTGTGTCTCCCCATCTCTTTAATATACAGAAAATAAATGTTCAGGTGGGTGGCCAATTTCAGCCAATCAGGAGAAAGTACCCATTTATGAGCTTCAATCGTATTCGGTTCTTAAGTCTGACGTAATTTTGTAGTCCGATGTCACGTCCGGGTCCAAAAGGCACCAGCGCCGTCCACTCTTCATTGTAAACAACATGTTGGAACCCGTAAATCTTTTTACAATAACCTCCTTTTTCAGAAATGAACCATTGAGGGTTAATAAGGGTCTTAAGGCTAATATCATAGAAGTACAAAGTATTTATTTATTATTATGATTTAACATTATTATTATTAACATTAAAACACTTGGACCCGGAAGTTATTCTAGCGGGGCGCAACGTCACGTCTTAACAATCGAATAGTGTTCCAATTTGGTCTGCTCATTTCTTTGTGTCATCAATTCCAATTTCACTTGTTTAATTTCTATCCTGTGTGAGTTCTCTCTCCTGATTGGATAAAATTGGTATCCCGACCTGAAAATGCAATATCTGTTTACTAAAGAGCTAGAGAGACATGGGGACCCCCCCGTTACTCTATAGCAATTACTACTATCAGAATATAGAGCTATTTGACACTTATTATATTTGAATTTATCACGTACCCTACCTTTAATAATGAACTGTGCGTCTGCCAACAGGTATACACACACACACACACACACACACACACACACACACACACACACACACACACACTAGAGGTCTGCACGGGTCTACATGAGGAAAAAAACGAGACCCGATCAGGACAAGCATGTCTCATTTTTTTTTTTTTTTTAAAGATTTTTTTTTTGGGGCTTTTATTGCTTTATTTGGAGAGGGACAGAGAAAGTAGTCTGACAGGAAATGGGGAGAGAGATGGGGGAAGACACGCAGCAAAGGCCGTCGGGAACGGGACGCGAACCCGCGGCACGCTGTCTGTTAAGGGATTTCAACCAAGGGTGCCTAGACCGCGACGCCACGGCCTAGGCCAGCATGTCTCATTTTAGCGCCGTCTGCGACCTCCCCCTCTGCTGGAGGTCATAGACAGAGCTAATCTCAACAGTGAAATGAATGGCGAAGCCTTGCTGACATCTGGTCCAGTATGATTGCATGTAGACCTGTTAACCACTTGAATCCATGTTCTAGGGGGACAATTAGACAAAGAATTGCCGATCTACAAGCTCGATCTATGACCTCATTGACCACTTGTGTGTTTTCGCAAAACATTTATACGCATGTGTCACCGAAGCAGTGTTCACACACACACACACACACACACACGCACACACGTGCACTCACACACGCACGCGCGCACACACACACACACACACACACACACACACACACACACACACACACACACACACACACACACACACACACACACACACACACACACACCTCCTGCTTATGTCACCCCTCTCCCTTGTTTCCTAGCAGGTAAATTGATTGGTGCAGACAAAGTGTCAGCAGCAGCTGTAAGGCTTCTAATAGGAGTTGACTGCAGCTCACACCACTGACATGACAGGACAAGGCTGGATGTGATAGATCACCTCTCCTCTAAGAGAGAGAGCCAGAGGGACACACACACTGAGAGAGAAATATAGGACAGTGGAGAGGTAAGGGAGGGAGATGGATGGAGCAAAGAGAGAGAGAGAGAGAGAGAAAGAGAGAGAGAGAGAGAGACACAGGTAGAGCCCCTGATGCAGGGAGGGAGGCTGAGAAAGATAGAACTGAGGTGTGGGAGGGAGGATTGATGAAAGAGAGAATAGTAGGGAGGTATTAATAATAATAATAATGATAATTTGGTCCGTACTCCTTTGCTGTATTTGACACTGTGCAGCGCCTCAGGGAGCAGTTAGGGGTTAAGTGTCTTGCTCAGGGACACTTCGACACGTAGACTGGGGCCGGGGGGGCGAACCGGGGGACCTTCTGTCTCCCAGGCAGCCTCTCTACACACTGAGCTACGGGGCAGCCCCGGGGTAGGAGCGACCCGATAGCCGAATGGTTAGGGTTCGTACCATATGGGCGCAATGCTATGATCATCGAGTCTCCGGTTCGATTCCCAGCCGGCCGGACCATTTTGCTGAATGCCATCCTCCTACTCCCCCCCGCATTTCCTTTCTCTCTCCACTGTCAATGTCAATAATGCAAAAAATAAATATATATTATACATTCTGGCAGGGTACCAGAATGTTCGTGCTGCGTTCCCATTATTTGTTAGGCAAGCTACGTATTGCAGTGCCTGCATAATGAGCATATCTGGGCATTTAGCATTCATTTAGCACCTCATCACCTGGAGTGCGCACGCACGCACACGCACGCACACACGCACGCACGCACGCACGCACGCACGCACGCACGCACGCACGCAAAAGCACAATACATATCGGCAGACAGGGAGGGCTCTTGTCTCTTGTTTTCCTTATTTACCCAGTGGCGAGCGGTGCGGTGTGGGGCCAGCAGTGTTTTCCTGTCGATGTGAATGTGATCAATACACACAACGGTGATAACAGATAAACACAGGGACGTAGGCGGTCGAGGGGAGAGCCGTCTGTCTCTGCCCGGCTGCCTCCTGTTCTGATCATATCTCTCTCTCTCTCTCTCTCTCTCTCTCTCTCTCTCTCTCTCTCTCTCTCTCTCTCTCTCTCTCTCTCTCTGTGCCTCTCTCTCTCTCTTTCTCTCTCTCTCTCTCTCTCTCTCTTTTGTTTGTCTTTGTTTTCTGTGTCCATTCTCCCATCCTCCACTCTTTCACTACAATTATTTGAAAACTTTAGTTACTAGTTACTTTGTAGATATAAATTATTATATTATGAAATACACATTACCCACTTCAGCCCTATTTTATGCATAGGCTATTTGAAAATAGCCGATATACAAGATCACAACGCGTCGCATCGTGACGCGTTGTGAGCTTGTAGATCTGCTATTTTCAAACATTTTAGTACTTTTACTTTTGGTTCTTTAAGTGCATTTTGATACCAATACGTTTGTACTTTTACTCAAGTGCATTTTTTATTCCGGACTTTTACTTGTAACCGAGTACTTCTACACTGCAGTATTGATACTTTTACTTAAGTAAAACATTTGAGCACTTTTTCCACCACTGGTCTATACTCCCATCCTCCTCTCTTTCTCTCCTCATACAGGTAGTTCTATCTCTTCGCAGTGGTCCTCCACGCTATTCGTATGCTCGTTTGTTCTTCACATCTGTCAGTTTCTCTAATTATACCTTTTATCTTTTTCTCCTCTGGCTCGCCATCTTGTGTCCTCGCTCTCTCTCTCTTTCTCTTGTGTTCTTGCTGTCCTCCTCTCTATAATTCTTTGTTTCTCGCTTTCTTTACCTCTCTCTCTCCCTCTCTCTGTCTCTCTGTCTGATGGCAGAGGGGATAAAGGCTTGTGTGTTGATGTTGAACGGATGCTGGGAAATCATCAGTCACACTGATGTTTCCATGACAAACAAGCCCTTCTGTGTATTGTCGCGTGTGTGTGTGTGCGCGCGCGCGTGTGTGTGTGTGTGTGTGTGTGTGTGTGTCTGTCTGTCTGTCTGTCTGTCTGTCTGTCTGTCTGTCTGTCTGTCTGTCTGTCTGTCTGTCTGTCAATTCAATTCAATTCAAAGGGCTTTATTGGCATGAGAAACATACGTTTACATTGCCAAAGCAAAAAGCACAATACAACAATACAGCAATACAATCAAAACAAAAAATGTACATTTGAAAGTCAGAATCTTCAATAGATCAATTTCTATGTACCAAGATCACTGGGTGCAGGTATAGTGCAGGAATATACACAATGATTAGTCTTTAGGGTGGTTGTGTTCCGTTCGATATCCTTCTCCTATCACAACAACTCACGAATCTTGCTGCTGTGTTTGCACATTGTTGTACTTCGCCCAGCAGATATGGGAGTTTTTTGTCATTGGTCATGTTTTCAAAATCTCTGTGTGTGGTTGTAATCTGTGGGAAGTATGTGTCTCTGATGTCTTGGTACAATGGACAGACGGTTAGGAAGTGTAGCTCGGTTTCCACTTCCTTTTGTGTGCAGTGGGTGCATAGTCTGTCTTCTCTCGGGATACAGGTCTGCCTGTGACGACCTTTCTCGATCGTCTGTCTGTCTGTCTGTCTGTCTGTCTGTGTGTGTGTGTGTGTGTGTGTGTGTGTGTGTGTGTGTGTGTGTGTGTGTGTGTGTGTGTGTGTGTGTGTGTGTGTGTGTGTGTGTGTGTGTGTGTGTGTGTGTGTGTGTGTGTGTGTGTGCACGCGCGTGCGTGTGAGAGAGAGAGAAGCCATCTGTTCACTGTCGTGGCTGGTTCTGACATTCAGGACTTCGTCTACCTCGTTGTGTTTTGGGAACAGGAAAACATAGACACCTACCTCAACTCTGGAGTCCCTATTTTGGGATCATTTATTGCTGGCCCTGTGTTTCTGCTGTGGCTGAAGTAGGGGTGAGAGGGAATTATTTGATGCTTGGGCACATCCAGGTATTGCATGAGTTGCATCCTTAGCTGATGGTGATTGGTGAAATGATCGGAATGGTTCTTTCTCTCTTTAAAAGTGGGCTAATACACTTTTTTGCTTCTTTATTAACCCATTAAAACCGGGGAAGCATCTGTGTAATTTTAGATTTTTGCATTGGCTATTAAAAAATAGCAGATCTACAAGCTCACAGCGCGTCACTTTGTGCCACGTTACAAGCTTGTGCATCAGCTATTTTTTAATATTTTTTAAAAATCTTGTAAATGTTTTTAACACAAATCTTCTCTTCTTGGGGTCCATGGCACAAAACATTTTCAGTTGGGGGTCCGCGGCCAAATACATATAATTTTTGGGGTCCTTAGCAAAATTCTTTTGAGAACTACTGATTTAGAAGGCATTTGTAGAATCGGCCTCAAGTCTTGAGTTAAGACAGAGCAGGAAAAGGCATTTGCAGGATTCGATCGGAGCCCAGCAAGCGTTTATCGTAACGCTTATCAGTCTCATCAGTCTTATCTGTCTTATCAGGAGACAAGCATTTTTAACCACAATGTAATCGACTGGCACAAGATGAACTAATTGCACAAATATCTCCTTGCACAGCTTTCATTTCTCAAAAAGAAAGATTCATATTATTTTCATATTTGGCAAAATAGGATAGCATAGGATGACACTTTATTAATACCCCAGGGGGTAAATACAAAAGTGTTACAGCAGCGAATAGTATAAGAGTAAAAAAAAGAGAGCAGAAAAAATACAGCAATAAACCATGCAACAATAGAACAGCAGTAAACTATACCCACTCGCACACAAATACTCCACATATAGGCTACTCGCTCAAACACACCAACACACCCACATACTATACACACACATCTCTCACACGATAACAATATAATATCCCACACAAACACACACATTAACCATTTAAACCCCATATGGTTGACCGTGAGTGCCTCAGGGCTCTATACTAGTGTATTTTCATTGTGGGGAAGACTTTCACAGAAAGTAGCAGATCGACAGGCTTACAACCCGTTACAGCGCAACGCGTTGTAAGCAATAAGGATGCTGGGGTTTAAGTGGTTAACCTTGGATGTAGCATCCTCTGCCCCCCGCCCCCGCCCCTCCTTTCTCTGTAAACATACCTTTTGATGCTTGGGTTAAAATTATTATCAGATCTTATTCCATGAAATGTAGGTTATGGTGTGCACTTAGTAACACTTTGAATTGTATTTAATTTCCCACCAAACCCAAACTTGTGTCCCTATGTGCCCCCTCTTACTCAGACCCTTAAAAGAGCCTTAAAACCATTATTTCTAATCCCTGTGCAGGCCTGTCATTCTGAAGGCTTTCCTAGACGATTTTGCCTCACAAAACAGAGTCAATCCTGGGATTAGACGGGACACATTCAGGCCCTGACCCATCTGTCCAGTTGGATCCGTTTGCATCATTACTAAAACCTGACTCATCCGAGTCCCCTTAATGTCTTAACCACATGAACCCTAGTGTCTCATTTCTGGGACGAACATTCGGCAAAAATAGCCCATTTACAAACTCACAACAAAGTTGCAACGAAACGTGTTGTGATGTGTTGTTGTTTTTGGCAAA